>NW_027112807.1:637094-656086 GCF_000696795.3 Halyomorpha halys
TTCTTCCCACTGACATGTAAATATATAATAATATAATTTATTAATCCTGATTCTTTTATAAGTGAATAAATATAAACTATTCAAGTTATTCATGTTCTCAGATTTTAAAAGCAATAAAATAAATAAATATTGAATAAACCACACAAAAGTAGACTCGGTGGTGGGATGGAGAATAAAGTAAGTGTCCTAAAAGAGATAGGGTGCCATCAGCGCACGACCTGAGTTAGATAGGGATATCGGACTCTAACTTATCCCTAGGGTTGTGGAGGATGATCTGTAGCGAATATACTTTCTTCATCTTTCTCCTCCCCGATACTTATCTCTCGGCTTATTTCGTGATCGTTTATAGGAATTCTTTCACAATTTCCCTGCAATAGTACCATGCATTATGTATGCCGAGTGAATTCCCTTTGAATCTTTATGGATAGAAATGAGGATTTCGTTTGATATTGAATTTTGATATCATTCATTCAATAGCATGACTCCGATCTTTAGTGACTAGTGCTTAACCATTAAGGTGCTTGAAAATTACTTCATTATTTAAAACAGTATATATTTATATGACACAATCTAGTATATATACATTCAAGTTGATATACAAATCGTATAATAAATCATTTCTAAGTTATTGGCGCAAAAAAGGTTAGATCAAGCCGCAGTTGCTTACAGTAAGGGGAACACTTTCATATCAAATCTTTTTCATATCAAAGTTTAACCAACTGATAGTAAAATACATTTGTTTGTACACTTATGCTCATTTGTATAAACAATACAATATTATCGAGAAGCTCCATTCAAACACATACAATTGGTAAAGCTGCATTCTTTACAGGACTATCATTAGAGAATAATTTACTTAACAAGTAATTGCGTTGATCTAATTCAGTTTTACAGGCATGATTCACCTATCCGTAAATGTTTCGTCCAATCGTCGTGTAATAATCACATAGCTCTCTAATGCCACCTCAAATTCATTTTTTTTTTGTTCGTTTTTGGCCTTGAAAATGGAGGACCTAATTTAAGTTCTAAAGGAAAGTACTTGAGTATAGAAATCTAAGTCGATTTTTAAAAAATATATAAATAACGCCATCCACATTAAGTGTTATGTTTGCCTATACATATTGACTGAGCTTCAATCTTGAAAACATTCCTAATATCATTACATGTCGTATATATCTATACGAGAATATATTAGCTAATATTATTGCGAAGGTTAATATTAAAAAATATACATAGGAATATGAGGGCCATTATTGTTTATTAAAGTTGTCAAACGATATGATAATCAAGTGTCAATAAAATTCCTTCAGTTTATCATTATCAAGTTGAAATATTTTAAACCCAATCTCGATACATTGACTTATCTATCGACTATCTAAGAGTTTAGAAACCTCCCACTTTTTTATATTACTTTTATTAAAGTTCCAGTAAGAATTTAAGAATCGAAATTGAGATTCGTCACAAAAATTAAAATTTCCATTGGCCTCGAAAAACAAATATCTTTGAAACTGAAGAAAACACAATAATGTCTGAGAGTTATTTCCTTTACTTCTTCAAAGCCTTCAGTTATTACTTCAATCTCACTAAAAAGTTTTATCATCCTTACAATAGTAAAAATTATACCGGTTCTAAAACAAAATGAAGAAATTGGAGAATCGTCGTTGGAAAGAGAAGACTGGAGCTGTAACGATAGGTGAGAAAGTAGGTAACCTCTTTTACAACCCCAATCGTTGGTCATAAACGGCTAGGAAATTGGGTGGGGTTCGTAAAAACGAGCCTTTAACGCCCCCACACACCAGCTCCTACAGACCTGTCACATAAACTTCAATAACACCTTTGAACCCCTACAACGTTGCTTACGCTTTTGAAATTACGGTTGACCGATTGTGATTTTATTGCTTTGGTGATTTGAAAAAAAAAAAAAAAGTTCTTTCTCAACCTACCCATAAAAATAAATAACTACCACTTTTCTAATAAGTATTTATCGGTAAATTTGCAAAAAAAAAAAACCAGCAAAATCGAGAATATATTGTATAGTAAAAACAAAGAATTAGGTTTTCCCATACCGGTTAGTGTGTTTAGCTGATTCACAACTAATCAGACTGAAATCTTCAAAACCACTTAAATACATACCGTATTTAGCAAACCTCACTTTGACAATAAAATTATATATTAAATAGTACAGGTATATTGACCTTAAAGGGAGGGGTAGATCATTGAGTAAGGATTGTGCTACTAATTCCTGGGTTTAGGTCCAAATCTGGTTGCACTAGATAATTATTTATTCTTCAACTGTAGCCCTGTTGATTCGAAAGCTCTCCTGAAGCACAACACAATGAGTACCTTTCACCAGGAAAAGGCCTGGAGGTCGAGCGTGATCTTGAACAAATGACCTCTTGGTATAGACCGTTGTTCAAAAAACAGTAGTTGTTTGCAAAGTACTGAACCTATCGTCAGGGTCAATAAACTTCACATTATATTATTCTACTCAAATCAACAAAGATTCAAAACATACTCAATTCAGTACCCAGCTGACGGTCACTACACTACTGAAATCAGGGTTTCGATCTACAAGTTTTCTGGTTTCCAATATATCTTTATAAACATCACACCACCTTTAAGATAATTTTTTCTAAATATTTTTTTTTAAATTATTTATTTAATCTAATTTACAACTGTACAAAATAATACAATAGGTAAATATGTAGTATGTTTCATATACACTTGAAAATCTTGGGAAGAAACCACCCATTGGTGGTAATTTAAATTAGAAGGTCCCGTGGCCATCTTCTTTTTAGACGCCTCGGAGGATTATCAGGGATTGTTAAGGATGAAAGATTAAGAATTAATGGGTTAGGATGGTTAAGGAGTTTGGAATGAAAATACCCATATCTGTTTTGGGTCAAATCTGCAACGAATGGGATGTTAAGGTCTTTGTGAATGAGTTTATTTGTGACGTAATAAGGTGCATCAAGGATTTTACGTAGGATTTTGAATTGTAACGATTGGATGCGGGAAGAATTTGATGGTTTGGTGGAGCCCCAGAGCTCAATTCCATAGGTCCAAATTGGTCTGATTATTGTAGTGTATACTAATTTTTTGTAGTGAATGGGAAGTTTAGAGCGTTTTTCAAGTAAGTGTTGTAGTAATCGGAATCTACGAGCAGTTTCTTGTCGTTTCAGTCTTGTTTCTAAATAAATTTTTAAAAAATAGACGGTTAACTTCAGTAGTTATAGTGGAAATATAAGGTTGATATTTTTTATGTTTGGCGATTTTTGAACTTTTTGTGTAACAAAAGCATTAATACATTTAAATAACAGAATATTCAGTAGTTCAATGAGACAAATATATCTCAATCATCTAGTTCAAAATTATTTTATTTTAGATTTATTTGTTGTTAAAGAATTGAAAGTTAAATTTGATATTTTTTTCCGTTGACGGATAATTCTTCTCTAACATATCAGTCTTGGAACTTTGTCTTATAATCAATACTGGGTTTTAAAAGACGATTGATTATAGTAAAGATAATAGTCCTCAAAATAATAAGATTTGGCAAAACGGATGATTTGCTCCTTAAAGAACTTTGCACACCATAAGGAATTGTATACCAGAGTATAGGGCCTGCAGAATTTACAAATGAAGGGGCATGAGTTGAATATATACCAAAAAAGGATTAAATTATGAACCAAGAGGCGAATATTTTTCAATCAGTATTGTTGACTTCTATCCCTTGTTTCTATACCAAATTTATGCTTCATTATTGACAAGATTTCGAAATTGTGAATAAGTAACAAATAATTATTGTTGATTTAGCTAATCAATTTTATAGTCGATACAGAAGCATAGATTAGGGTCAGACACTGGTAGACAGCAAAACGAAAACTCTTGCTCTCTAAATTTGCACTTTCACTATTAACCAATTAAAATTTAAATAATTATTGATAATTGAGATTTGGTTATTTACATAGTTTATTACCCAGGAATGCTTTACAAAATCCCTAAATTCCTATATCCTACATACTTTCTCATAATTCGTTCCTTTCTCATTGATAGATTATTCAAAGTAAACCACAATGGTTCCTATTTATCCCTCTATTCTCAAACCGTTGGTGTTCCTCAAAGTAGTATCCTCGGTCCCATCCTCTACACCGTCTATACAGCTGACATTCCAACCAATCCTAACACTATCCTCACCAAGCATGCCGATGACACATGTGTGCTCACTGTTAATAATAACCCATTAATTGTATCCCAAAATCTCCAATCCCATATCACAGCCATAAAAAAATGGTGTCGTAATTGGAGAATTAAGATAAATTCCAACAAATCCCATCAAATCACCTTCACCCTTCTTCGTAAACCTACTGACTGGCCTACAGTTTCATTTAATGATGTTACTCTTACCCCTGTCGAATAGATCCGCTACCTTGGACTACATTTGGACAAACGATTTACCTGGAATCCTCACACAAGACTGAAAAGACAGGAAACTCCACGTAGATTTCGACTATTACAGCACTTACTAGACAAACGGTCTAAACTTCCAACATATTACAAAAGACTGATCTACATGACTGTAATAAGGCCAATCTGGACATATGGAGTTGAGCTTTGGAGCTCCACTAAACCTTCGAATTCCTCTCGTATTCAATCCTCCAAAATCCTTCGTAAAATCCTCAATGCTCCTTACTTTGTCACAAATAAAATTATATAGAAAGACCCTTATGTTCCCTATGTAACCGATCTAGTCTGAACCAGATATCAATCCTTCCATTATAAACTCCCTAACGACTCAAATCCCCTAGTTTCTAACCTTGCATCCTCTTCCATTCCTGAAAATCCTCCGATGCCCATGAAAAGAAGATGGACACGAGACCAGCTAATGTACAATGCCATTAGAGTGCTACCAACGGGTAGTTTCCCTAGAGGCATGTAACACTGCAATTTAACTTAGATCAGATTAACAAAATGTACAGTTTTAAATAGCAATAAATAAATATTTTTTAAAAAAAACTTTAGGTTCGCTAGTACATTCTTGGATATGCTCTTGGTTTTCTACCTTAAATGAATAGTACCTGTGGTGAACATCTAATAATAAAGAGATAAAAAGGCTAATAATTGAAATGCTTCCTTGCTCATTGAAATAATATTTTTTACAGAATTTGGAATAATTTCCTATAACTTCAAAAGTGAATTTTGAAAACAATTTAGGAATTTTATTTTTAAAAAATATTTAAATTAATGAAAAAACTATTGGTACGGTTATAACTTACTATTAACCTTTTTATTTTTTTTTTTAATTGGATCCGTATTATATCTCCAAATACCCCTTATTTTCAAATTAAACTGTATATATTCAGGATTTATGTATAAGAAAAGCGTATAAAGTAGATCGATTTTAAACTAAACGAATTTTAATGACCTGTATTTAGTTGACCGTAGAACAAATATGTAAGGAATTTGGTGGAGAGAGGGATACGGTCAATATAAATTAAAATAAATAAAATAAAATACACATGTGTTAATTTTTACTGACGACACCCTCCTCCCTCCATCCTCTCTTCCCGACATTCTTCCTAAATTCAAATGGTTTGGATTAATTATATTGTTTTTCTCTAATCATTTTTACCTTCATTTCTATGACCAGTGATTTTACATTAAATTGAATTCATTTTAAGTATAGCTTTTAATTATTTATTATTGATAAAGATTTGAAATTAGATAAAGAGGTGTTAATCGTTGATCGTAGATTGTGAAAAGAATATGGTCGAGATTGCAATCAGCAAAGATACACAAGTAAAAAAAAAATTGAAAGTTTAATTTTATCTTTTTTTTTCGTTTACGGATATATTTTCCCCGACATATCAGTCATGGAACGTTGTCCAATAATCAATACTGGGTTGTTAAAAATGGTTGTTTTCGTTAAAGTTAATCGTCCTGAAAATAACAAGGTTTGATATACTGGGATGATTTGCCCCTTCGGGAGATTTGTACACCATTAGAAATTGCTTACTAGTGTAGCGGGCTTCCAAATTGTATAAATGAAGGGGCATAAGTTGAATATATACAAAATAAATAATCTAGGTATGAACCAATTATCTGCTTTTCTTATAGCAAATTCAGGCTTTATTATTGACAATCTTAATAAATTGTCAATAAATAAGGGTTTGTGCCGGACGTTTCGACCTGAATTTCAAGCGTCTGAGTGACTTCGACGGAGTTGGCGTCTAAAGTCGATAATCAGATAAAATTAATCCGATAAATGCAGAAATTTATGTATTTATTTTTATGTAATATTCTTTAAAATATTTTATATTTTGTACATGAATTGTCCCCGCTACCCTATGAATACACTAATAATATTATGATCTGAGTGGGCAGTTTGCACAGACCATCAACGACTGACTGGAGCTCATGTTAATTAGCAATAAACCGAGACAGGGGCTACTTAAGCAAATCAAATAGTTAGCCCCTATATTGGCCCCACCTTAGTACAATAGCCACGTGATTAGCAACGTTTGCCATGTATTTGTGTTTACTAGTCAATTAAGATCCTGTAACTGCTTTGAGAAGCCACTTATATTATCTTGTATAATTCAAAGTAGAAAATTGTAGCTAATAAAATAGACTTGATTATTTTATTAAATATTCTCTTTTATGAAGATTGCGAAGTTCCAATGAGTTTCAAAGTACGGTCGAACTAGGTTACTTGTAACCCTTAGGCAACGGTTCCGAAACTTCGGACGGTTCCGCGGAAGCCTTTCCAAGTAAAAAAAAAATCACAGCACAGTTATATTTTAATTGGTTTGAATATTTAAGAATAGATTAAAAAAAGAGTGCAAGTTAAATACTCCAACATTTATTAAAAATTTCAATTTTTAGCATTTTTTTAGGATAACATTTTTAAAACCCTTTCATAATAGAGTCATTAAAATAATAATAAATCTTTGATGAGATACCTCTGCTATTAACACACCTAATAAAAAAGCATAATAATTTTCCACAACGATTTTATCTTTTTATTGCAATTCCTCCTTTCCTTCCCCTTAAAAAGAAATTATAGTTTCATTTTTTTTAATAAAAAAAAATAATCTCTTATTTAGAAAATAATATGAATTTATCGTAAAATGGAGTTGGTTTTTATTTAATTTTATTTTTTAATCTAGTACCATTTCAAGCAAATGACACACATTCAGAAAAATGGCCTATATGTGGGAGATATACTTAAGGTAGGAATACGATGTTGTAATTTTATATTTGTGGATTTTACATCTAAAATTGAAAATTACATTATGAACCGCTGCCTTAAGGTATAGCATTGCTCCAATAAAGTTAAATATTCTGTATTGCTAAATGTGCTAAATTAAACTATTAAACTATTCATTTGGAGTATACCATCCAATTAGTGTTAAAAATTCAATTGAAAAATAATCGTAGATTTTCTGGTATTTTTCTTCCTCCTTCTGTTATTCTCTTTGAAACAATATATTTCAATGTTATATTACTAGAGTGCTTCTCCTGGAAGTATAAAGCTAAATTTAATCATAAAGCTATTTAAATTCCATTTTGTGATTAAAAGTAGATATAAATTTTAATATTTAATCTCTTCCTTAGTCAACATTTTCGAAAATTTAATTGATAATATTTTAATACCATAAAGTTGAAGAGTAATGAAGGTTAACATGTGACAAATTTTAAAAACCATTTTTTAATAATTCAACAATTTTTCTTATATATATCATAAATTATATTAAATTAATTTTTATAATGAAGATTATAGAAAAAAAGGCTAAGAAATACATTACAAACGTTGAAAATGAATAATTCGTTTAATGAAACGTTACATTTAAAAGATTTTGAAAAATTTAGTGGTTCAGATTTCTTTACATATGGATCTATATATAAATGACTGATCCCCGGCAAATTATGACATCAATAATTTAAAAAATTCAACCAATAATTAAACTAAAAAAAATTAAACTAAACCAATAATAATTCTAATTTATTTTTAAATAGATCCATGACGGAATTAAATTGTAAAATATACCGTCCCTACCTTCTACGAGCACGAAAGATTGTAATTTTTCACCGTTTACATAAAATTAATTAGATTTTGAAATGACCTGCGGCTCGGATTTATAATTCGATTACACATGCAGTTATATATTCATTTAAAAAAAATATAAAAGTATTAATTCTGTACTTTTTTTTATCCCATTACATATTTTATGGCGATTATTTAAATACCATAATACAAAAATATATATTTTAATTAACTCATATATTTCAATCTCTTTTTTGAGACTGGTTGTTAATATATTTATCTATAACATTGTCTATTAATTCATTTAAGTATCTAACGTTTCAGTTAATCTAGCCATTATTAACGACTTTAATTTTAATTTTAATTTTACAGCCTCATATTAACCATAAAAAACATAATGGTCAAGATAGCCGAAATGTAGGAAGTTAAAACGGATTAATTAAGAATATTAGGGCTGAATGGATATATGTTATTATAATTCATATTTTAATTAAGCTATGATGTGCTGTTCATACATCTGCACAAATCCTAATTTACATACCTGTCATCACAATAAATGTACTAATAAATGAAATTTTAATTTGTTAAAATTGAATTATAACGAATAATTTATTATATTGATTGTTTGAGAGTGGTTTATTTTATTGTTAAGACAAACACAAAATGATCCACTTTTACTCTCAATATTTATTTTAAAATATCTCTAACGTTTCATTTGAAACAATCAATAATGTTTAATAACCTTAAACATAGATGTCATATAACCTTTAAAATGTTTCTTGCAGGCTAATCCCCCATGTCATATAAAATTTTTACAATTTAAACTTAAAACTTTTTCAAATAAATTATTGTCTATATTTAATCTTACTAACAACATTAATTGTTGTTAAGAGTTGTGAATGTTGTTAGTAAGATTTAATATAGACAATAATTTATTTGTAAAAGTTTTTTATTTATTTATTTAATGTGATTTACAACTGTACAAATAATAAATACAATAAGTAAATATGTTGTATGTTTCATATACACTTGAAAATCTTGGGAAGGAACCACCCCTATTTCAACTACTGTGGTATTTCAAACATTAATTTAAATTAGAAGGTCCCGTGGCCATCTTCTTTTCAGACGCCTCGGAGGATTATCAGGGATTATTAAGGATGAAATATTAAGAATTAATTGGTTAGGATGGTTAAGGAGTTTGGAATGAAAAGACGCTAATCTGTTTTGGGCCAAATCTGCAACGGGATGTTAAGGTCTTTGTGAATGAATTTATTTGTAACGTAATAAGGAGCATCAATGATTTTATGTAGGATTTTGGATTGTATGGATTGGATGCGGGAGGAATTCGATGGTTTGGTGGAGCCCCAGAGCTCAATTCCATATGTCCAAATTGGTCTGATTATTAGTGTATACTAATTTTTTGTAGTGAATGAGAAGTTTAGAGCGTTTGTCAAGTACGTGTTGTAGCAATCGGAATCTACGAGCAGTTTCTTGTCGTTTCAGTCTTGTGTGTAGATTCCAACTAAGTCTCTTGTCAAGAAGTATCGAATCTGCTCAACAGGCGTTAGTGGAGAAAATGTTATAAGTTTAAATTACAAAAATTTTATATGACAAGGGCAATCACCCTGCAAGAAATATTTTAAAGGATATATGACATCAATGTTTAAGGTTACCTCCTTGAGAATGTTTTAAACGAAACGTTGGATATGTTTTAAAATAAATGTAGAGAGTAAAAGTGGATCATTTTGTGTTTGTGGTAATAATTAAATTATAATTTTAACAAGGTGACATTAACGATGCCTACATAAACACCTTTTAATCCCAAGAGTTAATTGTTAAACTGTAGAAAAGCATTGGCTAAGTCCTTAATTCTTTTAAGCCTGGCAGAAGGTCACCTCGAGCTGGCAACCATTAGTGTCTCCCGAAGCGTGGTTGGGTGCTTAGCACAATTGAGGGTGGCAGGAAACGCTTCTTCTCTATAACAATGAAAAAAAAAAGTTCAACTTGAATTTTACTCAAGTTCTGGATTTTCATCTGTGTTTTCTACATATTGAGGCTTAGTTTATTTACATTAATTATTCTAGTTTAACTCTTTAATTATTGTTATCCCAACCTACTACTACGGACCTCCCGTTTTTTTTTTGGAAATTATAAATGTAAAATAAATTGTTATTCAGTGATCTGAATATTTTAGAATATTTTTAAGCAAATTTTACGCCGTATATTATCTTTTAAAATTGTCAATTTGCTATTAGATCATTCAAATAATACATTTTAGTAATATTGCATCTATAGTAAAATAAAATTCTAATAATTTGAATACTTTCTTTATTGATAAATATTACTATATGCCATTGTTGGTCAATAGATAATTGTGATAACGACCACTTTCATACTAAACTAAAAAAAAATAACATAAATAAATAAAGAATAAAATAAATAAGTAAATGAAAAAAAATCATAAAAATAAATAAAATTTCTCTCTAAATATATATAATCAAAAGGATAACAATCAAACTATGTGCATTGAAAGAAAAAAAAATAATAATAATAAAATTAAAATAATCACTGAGTCACATTGATACTTTTATATAATATATTTACGCTATAGACCTGAGGATTTCCGAGTCTAGTCGGAGGGTCATAGCTCTATGAAATCCCAGCGCATCCCTCTTACCGCGTCACTGGTAATGAGCCAGTTGAGGCTGAGTAAGTGAGCTAAATCCACAAAGAAATAAAACTAAAAGTGTTGACTGCTGCCATGAACAGTAAAAGGATATTACCCGTAACATAAGAAAATAATTAAACGTATACATTGTAAAAAATAGAAGAAACATTAGTTAATTTCAGTAATAAAAAGGAAAATATTATCATTTTGGTATATATGATTATATGAACAGCTTGCATTTAAAAAATTATAATTTATTCAAACTTTAAATTCAAGACTTCTTTATGATCTATAAATATTTTCTTTAATATCTAGGCTTATAATTAATAAAATAGCACTTTAAATTTATATAGAAACTTTTATCACAAACAGGTTTAGTACTTTATATTTTACCTGAAATACGTTATTGTAACAATATATATTTTTTTAAGGTATACTAAGATTAGGACATTTTTAATGCTTATGTTCATTAAAAAAAATATATAAATATCGACAGTAAATTGTTTTTAAATCAATCATTATGGTGAAAACTAACGATATAAGATTTTAAATTAATTATGTATTATGTTCATTTTTATTTCGGAGCTAAACTAATTGTAATATTAACCGCATTATGCGTTATACTTGAAAGTTTGTAAGCACTACAAGCTACAAGATAACGAACGAGTTGGAAACTTCTCCAGTTTAGAGGCTGCCTCGACGTGTTGTTAAACCAGAAACATTCTATTAAACTTTTAATAATACTCCTCGTTTCCACTTCTCTTATTTTTTTCATTTTATTCCCCGACCTCTCTAAGTAGCGCCTCGACACCTCTTGCAGACTTGTTGATGTTGGACAAACTGTTGACAAACCCAAAATCTTTATCCAACTCTATTCAAAGAGTGCATTGAAAAGATCATAATTGAAGCAGTGAAACAAAAGAAAAGTTATAAACAGGTGGAGACATTGATCGTCCGAACAAAAAATTATATTGTTCGTGATCGAACAAATGATTTTTTTAAGAGTTTTTTTCTTCACACCTGTCATTGGTGGGGGAACATGTCCGGCAAGTGGGACTAGAAATCGGGACCGCCGAAAAATAAATTTTAACTCCCCCAGGTGGGAATCGAACCCACAACGTTCAGAAGCTAGAGCACTGGGACGTCACGTCCTTGGCATTTGAAGATAAGTATATAAAGTTATGTTTGGCCTATTTTAATTATAAGGCTTAATTGGACATACGGAGTTGAGCTTTGGAGCTCCACTGAACCTTCGAATTCCTTCATATCCAATCCTTACAATACCAATACTTACAGATACCGTGATGAACTTCCCAACCACCCAAACCCATTTGTTTCTAACCTAGTTTCTCCTTTATTACCTAACATTCTCCTAGGCACCTGAAAAGAAGATGGCCTAGCGATTGTTAATATTTGAAATGTTATTGGAGTTCTATCAATGGGTAGATTCTCCACATGTTTATATCGCGTTATTTTATCAAAAACAGCAAATTCAATTGTTGTATATTTTTATATAGCTGTAAATAAGAATATATAAATTATTAACAAAAATTTGTCCCATTATATGGCCTGTACTTTAAATTTAATATTTAATTGCTTAAGGGTAAAAAACTTGAATGTTTTTAATATATATATACTTATTCTATCCTAGGGCGTTTCGGGGACACAGTATGTATATAAATATATGTTATAAATAAATATATATGTTAAAAATAATTTTGTGCCGCTACAACGCATGAAGGGTCAGGTGTGCAGTACTTTGTAAGGAAGCACTTTTACTAGACCAACGGTTGTGCAAAGTGATTTGGTCAGAATCATCCTGGGTCGCAAGATTCTCATCCAATTAATAATAAATAATTTATGACCCCGGAGGTTTTCGGAATCCAAATGGCTGAATCACGGCTACAGTGAAACAGAAAATAATTACCTGACACAGGAGATTGCAATTTGTAGCAAGGTGTATAATTAAATTAATTAATCTTCTTATTAATGAAATAAAATAATTTTGAAGTTGAAGGAAAACGAATTGCAAATCTTTTCTTATTCGGTAAGGAATGATAGCAATTAAATTATTCAATCTACTTATCGATGAGATAACTAGATAATACTAAAAGAACTTTGAAATTAAAAAAAAAAAATTTCATACCCTGCTATAAATGTTGACAATTTTTCAAACTTTTTATAATTCCTGCCGACATGTAAAGAAGGAAACAAATTTAATTAATTAATCAAATAACTTTGAAATTAATAAAAAAAAGTTTCAACTCTGCCTTGTATATAGAAAATCTTTCAAAATATTTAGATTGGCTCATTTCTTAGCGGGAGTTATCTGTAAGCAAATTTTGGCAGTTTGATAATTGCGAAGAAATTATGAAGGTTTTTGCTGAAATTAAAATCTAGTTGATAGATAATTCATTCAAAAGCCAGCATAGCAAACTCTCCGAGAGTGAGGTAATTTCAGTAGTAGTTCACATTTGAACTGAGTGGGAAGTTAGCTAGAGGTCCAGTAAACTGTAGCCGCCTAAATGTATGTAAGTAAATACAACTTGTGCAAAGAGCATTAGCAAGCCATCCTTTGTTGGGTCTCTACTTGTACTTTGTCCAGACTAGCCTAGAAATTACTCAGCGAAATTAATATTACACATTCATCTCTGCTTTTCATTCATTCCGGAGTTATTCTCGCCTTTTCCGTGTACTATACCCTCATTTATGGTAATGAACATTTCTTGAAGTGGAGAGGGGCTGGTAGTAATTAAAATTGTTGTGTTACGAATTATAATTACCTAGCATCCATGAAACACTGAATCCGAAAATCATAATTGAAATAATAGTCAAAAGCTTTTATATATTTTTATATCTCATTATGAGTTAGAAGTACCTCATATTAATTTTTTCATTGGTGGAATTCATTTCATGCTCTCTAAATTCACAAAATAAATAATCATATTGAGTAATAATAAGGTAATAAGAAAATTTAAACTTTCGCTTCTTGCCTGTTTTTTTCAGATACATTTACTTTTCACTGTTTCATAGTATTTTCCAAAATTAATATCGATAATTCAGTACTGCATATAACATTTCCTAGTCAATTGAAACCTTTTCCAAGTCAAATGTAACCTTTTCCATTTCAGTTGTCACAGAATCAGACTTGAATTAATTCATTAAAATTATATTTTATTGCTTTTATTAATTTAAGATAATTATGTTAATTTCAACAATGACTTTTTCTAATAATTTCAGCATATTCATCTAACATTAGTTTCCTTTATTAGATAAGTCCTGATTTAAACTAGATATAAAATTTAATTTACATCAAGTTATTGATTTTCGCAGTACTCTTTTAATAATGTATAATCACGTTCTATAGATAAATATTTTTTTAAGGTTCTTTTAAACAACGAATTAGTTCGATGTATTGTTTAATTAGATTTATCAATAGAGATTTAATTTACAATCTTCTATCTGCTTTTATATGCAATTACTCTAACCCTTAGTTTTTTTTATATTTAAACAAACCCTTCATAATATTCAAGACGTCAAAAGTTCAAGTAGACACAGAATTATTGAACTAAGTAGAACCTCACTCTTATTATAAGAGCCTTCTCCTTGCATAAAACAAATAATTCATTAGAGTTTTCATTATTTCTCAAGTATTTTGAATCCATAAATTTTACCTTTTGTTTCTTGTTTTTTTCGTAAATCTTTTTTTAATAAATTTAATTTTTCTTTTATACTTTGTGGATTCTAATATGAAAATTACATCCAGCCTTTGGTCTGCTCTAATGAATTACGTGTTTTTTAAACTTATTATAATATTTATTTTTTGTTTATTCTTGTTTATATTATTTTTAATTAATTTGAATTCTATACATTGTATATGGACAAGACGGCCGGGCGGGTTAGGACTTAAGCCCCAAAGCGCCCGATTCGAAACGTTATGGGTTCAATTCCCACCAGATACCAATACCGATATCAGTATATATATAAATTTACAAGCATCTCATGAGTGTTGATCAGTGAAGTACCTTAGGAAAAAAAACCTTATTATTAAGAAAACTGGGGAAAGAATCATGGTGGAGGGAAGAAAATTTTTCAAAAAGGTTATATTGAGAAATAAATTAATATGAGACCGTTTGTAATTTTTTCGATTTAAAAAGTTGGTGCCAGAATTATTTAAATTACTAATCGACATCCAGAAAAACGTATCTTAAATGTTTTTACTCCATTATTTTAAATAATACTAGTATAATGTAATGTAAATAAAATAATGATAGTAATATAAATTTTATGAAATTTAAAAAAATATTACATTTTTGGAGGAAAACCTTAAAAGAAGCCTTAATCCCTCAAACAACGAATGGCGGCTGTGGTTATAAGATCATTAGAGATGTTCAAAAAACACACAAATTTTGACTAGAAATTGAACAGTAATCTTCAAAAACCTAGAACAAACTGACTAAACAAATTATCTATCATTTATAATTGGTGTACCAGTTGAATCGTTTTACTGTTGCCCTCTTGGTCATGATCTTTACTGTAACACTTCTTTATAATATCTCAGTAGGTTATGAAGTAGAACGTAATGCGTAGTCAATTCATCTCCACTATAATTGTATTTTAATCGATCAATATGTCGAGGAATTAATTTCCATAGATTGACGGAAATAATTAGGGGACTAATGGATCTGCTGATCAAGTTCGTCTTATGACCAAATGCCTGCTTAATGCAGATTAATATTCCGTAACACTGAAAACACATCTCAAGAGACAAATATTTTCGGAAATTTATTGATGAATGTAAAAAGTTGTTCCATCTCATTCCATAAATTTCTAGTAAAAAAACAAACTTCTTAATTGGAAGATATATCCCATGATATAATTCTCTCTGGCAAATGAATGAGTAGAATGGGTGTTGATGCCAGTGGAGGTATAGTTTCTAATTCAATTATCATTAGGTCCATTAGGCACTGGGCCGAACTTCTTCAAAAATATATCCTCGAAATATTACTGGGCTTGAACCTTTGTGTTCCCCATCTATCTGCCCAAAGTTCTTATTTAATTATATTAATTCAATCACGAAAAATCGTTGATCAAGAAAACTTATTATAAAGGGGGGTCACATCACACCCTTCCCCAACCTCTAAAAATTTATTATTTTTATGAGCTATTCTCTGATATATCACATAACAGTGAGATTTAATCCATTTGTTGAGGGTATTTTCTAGCCTTCTTCGGTTTCTCTCTTCCGAGAGAGGGAGAGGTAGGTGAAAGGAGGGGGAGAGTGTGTGTGTGTGTGTGAGAGAGAGAGAGAGAGAGAGAGAGAGAGAGATTTTATTGTTCTTGAATTATTTACAATTTTACAATAAACCATGATACTCTGAGACTCTACAGTGTCTCATTGAGCAATTCAAATTATTCAGATTTCTGGGTACAATATGAGTTTTGTGAACACAAGTACAACAGATAACTAAAAAAGAAAAGAATATTTTTAAACATGTTAGCTTCTTAAAAAAGAGATATAATAATAAGAAAAAACAAAAGAAAAGGCTAATGAGATAATAAGAATGAAATGAAAATGTATGCCCTCTGGAAATATTAGATACATAAAATGATCCTATAAATACAAGTTAATTACAAAATAAAATCCCTCTTAAACAAAAGAACAAAATTAAAATAAAATAAGAAAGAGATTAAAAATAGAATATTCTCAGATAAAATTATATATAAAATAACATTTTATTAGTACAAATTAATTAAGAGAAAAAAAAAATAAATATATACAAAATAAAATAAATCAATGAATAATATTCATATCAATGAATAAAAAATAAAACAAATGACATTCTTCTTGTTATAACCAAAATAAGATTTATTCTACCCAATGTTAAATATACGAAATAATCTTGTAAATTCGAAGTTATTAAAAATAATTTGTTTTTTCTAAAAGTGACAAAACAAAATTGTATAATTTAAAATCCTTATGAAACTATTGAATAAATAAAAAAAAAAAATAGATTGAGAGAGAGAGAGAGAGAGAGAGAGAGAGAGAGAGAGAGAGAGAGAGAGAGAGAGAGAGAGAGAGAGAGAGAGAGAGAGAGAGAGAGAGAGAGAGAGAGAGAGAGAGAGAGAGACCTATCAGGACATACGGAGTTGAGCTTTTAGGCTGTACTAAATATCAAATTTCTCTTATATCCAATCCTTATTCCAACATCCTTCATACAATCCTAAAGTCTTTCTTACTTTGTCACAAATAAAATCATTCATAAAGATCGTAATATTTAATATATACCAGACATCAATCCTTACATTATAAACTCCATAGCCACCCAAACTCACACGGTTCTAGCCATGCTTCAACATCTAATCTTGACAATCATCCGAGTAGCCTTAAAAGAAGATGGCTTTGAGATCTTCCACTATAAAAATGTTATAAGAGTGTTACCAACGGGTTATTTCTCCATATGCCTGTATTTTTACGTAATTATAGTTGTAAATGTCAATAAATAAAAAGTTTTTAACCGAACCATGGACCATTGAAGAATGCAAGAGGAACTATTACCATTGTACTTAACATTAATAATTAATTGTAGTTAAGCTGATATAATAAAAGAAAAAAACCTGGTTAGCTTCTTTCCTAGTACATATACCTACTATCGTTCCTTGACGAGGTTTTCATAGGCTGGATTAGACAGACACTCCTTTGCCTATTTTTGTGAGTGCCGCCAATGGGCTAACGGGCTTCACAAATGGTCGGGGGGAGGCTGTAAGTGAGTATTGTATAATTATAAGCTTGAAAAAATCCCGGATAGGGCCGGGGACTTGAACTCGCAACCTTTGAGTTGGCAGACAGTCGCGTTACCACGCTGCTACCGTTTGGTTTTATTTTCCTTACATTCAGCGATGGTAAATTTTTCAAATATAAAAAATACAGATACATTATTGGAGGAACTTCAGCGTTTAAATCAGGTCAGACCATTTTAATTACAATAAGACCGAATTATATTAAATAACACCAAATCATACATATAATTGTAATTACATACGCCGAGATTATTCAAAAGCATTTTGGTTGATTCTACAAATCTAGTAGATATTTAGCCGCCTATCTAAGGCTACTGCTTTCCAGTTTGTTGTATGCAGATCTTTCACATCTTTAGTGATTATGTTTATCTATCTGATTTTTAGCCTCCCAAGTGGTCTTCTGCCTATACCGTCAATCATTGTTGTGTAGAGGCGTCCTGATGGATTGCTTCAAACCACATGTCCAGCACGTCTTAACCTCCTTGCCTTCATATCATGAGATATTGACTGACCAGTATCAGAAAGTAGTTTACTGTTAGCTCTTCTTCTCCATGGGTTAATGTTTTGATCCCAGATCGCTCCTGTTATTGTACGAAAGACTTTCCGTTCAAATATCTCGATTCTACACTCCAGGGTACCGATTATAGCCCATATCTTTCAGCCGTATCATGGCTTTATCATGATATTGCACACCCATAGTTCCTGAGCATATTTCTACCTTAAATAGATAATGCTAATACTTCGGTATTGAGCTGGAAAGTTTACGCCATGTTGGGAGACAAGGTTATTTAGACTCAGGGGATCTAACAACTAAATTTTCTTTGAAAACTCTGATACGAAATTTTTCACGTAGATTTTTTTATTGAAGAGATAAAAAGAAAAACACTGTATTTTCTAAAACCCTGGTATTTGAAAGAGGTTAAATAAGAATTGGGAATCAAAAATAAAAATCCCACAAGCTGGGATTAGTGAAATTAATTCATATGGAAGTGTCGGAGAGACAGAGAGATAATTGAAGGGAGAGATGGAAATTAGGAAGAGTGATAATATCTCGCTCCTATTATGCTGATATAATTAGTATCAACGCAATGATCAGATCTGACTGGAACTGTCACAAACATGTTTATCTCTTCTCTTTGTCGTTGTCCGCATTAAACCATTACCTCCTATGTCACATCTTATTCACTTTTCAATAGGAATAATTACAACAACCATTTCAGGAAAAGAGAAATAACATGCGTTATAAATATTTATAAATAAAGATTTTAAATATTTAAAAAAAAATACTTAATGGTTAAAATGAAACTATTGAATAAATAAAAAAAAAAAATAGATTGAGAGAGAGAGAGAGAGAGAGAGAGAGAGAGATTTTATTGTTCTTGAATTATTTACAATTTTACAATAAACCATGATACTCTGAGACTCTACAGTGTCTCATTGAGCAATTCAAATTATTCAGATTTCTGGGTACAATATGAG
>NW_027112807.1:656136-683482 GCF_000696795.3 Halyomorpha halys
ACTTATAGATGATTTCCTTATTAAATTGAATTAGTTATTGTTATTATTTGCACTTAGATGCTTATTATATGTAAAAAAGCATTGTCGGATTTAAGTAATCCAATTTTACCATTCTTTTTTGGATTTATATAAAGTCGGGGTCTGGTGTCTCATTTTCTGATGCCCCCCTTTCCGCGAACACCGGAAGACCCCGAAGACGCTGCGACTGCAATGCCGCCCCAGCCTATGCACTATGCAAGCTAGGACCTGGCCTACCCCTACCATCACGCCAGGGTACTGGACACGCTGGCCAGCCACAGAGGTACGAAGACGTCTTTTCATACACCACGGCGAGGATACATGGTTTTCACCATTTCGCCCACAGCACACCTAGACGTAGGAAGCGGCTAGGAGACGTCACCGCGGCGGCGAAGACGTCACCATATAAGCCAATATCAGTTTATGAGACCCCAATGTTCTTTTTATATTATTACAGATAAATGATAAAACCTAACACAGTAATACAATTGCCCCTCCAGGGAATTGACATTATAAATAAAACAAAATATATACATGCATGTTGTTATGAGCAGAAAGTGTCTCACAATTTTCAGCCCCCCTTTACCACACTATTAATTTATATAATCGCAAAATTACACTCGGGACACCTGCAGCATAGCACGAGCAGGTCCCGATGTAAACAAGCATGTTTGAAGCCATTTAAACATGATTTGAATAGTTTTTAATATTAAATGTTAAAATAATTTAGTAATACTAGTAGATCCGGCAATGCTTCGCTATTGCTAGACTTGGAGATATAGATAGACTAATTGAATACAATTGAAAGTTTAATATAAATTATTAAAACATAAAAATTATATTGTCATTAAAACATTCGATTTGTGATTTAATTAATTGTTTATTATATGTATTGAGTTTATAGTGGTAAATAACATTATATAATAAAAATATATCATAAAAAAATAAAAATAACTTATACACGAGTCGACCAATCCAACCTACAATAAACTTGGGAGTGGTTTAGGGCTCTATAAACTGTGTACTAAAGGGCAAAAAACGGATCTAATAAAATAAATTAGAACCGAAAATATAAAATAAACGTTTAAAAAGTGTTTCTTTATTTAAAACCAATATTTCGCCCCTATAACGGCATTAAATCTAATTGGTGGTAATATAGATGCGGTAAAATATTTTTTTAGGAGGGAAACAAAGTTCATATTCGTTTTTAGCACCCCAAGAAACGCTTAGACTTTTTTTCTTTTTTTTTTACGTGAGAAATCGGAAAAAATCCTAAATATTTTGCAAAAATCTTTATCACAAATAATGATTTTAATGTATTAGATTTGGATTTAAAAATCGTAATACATCTGGACAAAGGACTGGCATAGAATCCACCACAAGACTGAAAAGACAGAAAACTGCTCGTTGATTCCGATTATTAAAGCACTTACTACACAAATTGTCTAAACTTCCAATTCATTACAAAAGACTGATCTACATAACTATAATAAGGCCTATCTGGACATAGGAAGTTGAGTTTTGGGGCTCCACTAAACCTTCGAATTTCTCCCCAATACAATCCTTGCAGTCCAAAATCCTTCGTAAAATAATTAATGCTCCTTACTTTGTCTCAAATCAAGTCATCAATCAGAGCCTCAATGTTCCATATGTTAAATAAATACTAATCTCCCCATGATAAACTTCTCAATCACCCAAACCCACTTGTTTCTATCCTGGCTTCTCCTTCATTGCCTAATAATCCTCCTAGGTGTCTGAAAAGAAGATGACCTTTAGAAATGTTATTGGAGTTCAATCAATGGGTAGGTTCCCCATATGTTTTTATCATGTTATTTTAACACTAACAGCAAATTAACTTGTTGTATATATTTTTATACAGTTGTAAATTACAATAAATAAATTATTAAAAAAAAAATATAAATTTTCAAATCCAAGACATGAGGAAGATACTCCTGACCCTAAATAAAACATGAATATATTTATATAACATTAAAATTTTCATATACATAATCAAACTGAAGTTTATTAAAAATTAAACGGTTTTATCGTTACTGATATACATAGCAATATAACCTCAACCTTGACTCAGAGAGATAGTTAAGTTCTTTGTTTACTGTGGACCAGCGAACACCAATTGTTGTGAGTGCTTCTAAATTGCATATTTTTGTATACATGAACCCATTGTTGAAATGATCCAAGACAGTGCTTAAGTTGAAATCGTTTGTTTTGGGTATCGAAATGGACTTACTTTGATAAATAAGCAGTGATAACAATAGTTATTGAGAACTATGAAATTAAATAAGTGTCATTAACCACAATATGCTTCTCTATTAAAATACAAGTGATCTTATAGGAGATGGAATACAAATATCAAGGACTTCTGTTTGAGGATTCAGATTTGAAATACAACAGTAGAAGAACATCCGATTAAATACATCGTACATCAAGTGTAGTAACCTTTTCCTTTAGATTATTTATAATGTTTCTATTTAAGTTAAAGTATAGATATTTATTTTATATATTCATAATGCCGAAAAATGCTTTGCTATTGTACTATGAATTGTTCTTGAAAGAAAAAAAGTAAAATATTTTTGCAAAAGTAAATGATGTTTATTAACTTGAAATTTATATCAATTTTATTTAATTTATTTAATGATTGGCTATCTACAAGGATCAATGGAACATTTTCGCCGAAAGTATGTAATTCAGTAAAAATTACATTACAGTATATTACATATATACTACCGAGCAAAAATTTAAGTGCACATTAATGTTTTGAGATAATTATTTTTTAAAATAGATTAAAAAAAATAGTTTTTCAAATGACTTTGATACAATTTTAAGACAGCAAATAACATAAAATAATAATATAAAAGTAAGATGGCCCCGATGTGATCAAAAGAACTCAAATAGTAATAAATAATTTATTTTATGCCAATGTTTCGTCTAACTTTGCAGGGCTAAAACAAAACAAACAACTAAAATAATTTAACAAAGTCAGAGAGTATGTAACATGAAATAAAAGTAAATAAAGATGCGGCTAAATACAATAATATGAAAATTTATCAAAAAAAACAAATTAACAAAGTAAAAAAAAATTAAAATTAAAATGTTACAGTGAAAATTATAAATAAACAAGAATCACAAAAAGGTATTAGACAATTATTGAAAACGAAAATAATAACAAATAAAACATTAGATAAAAAGAAATCTAAAAAATATAGTCCTCACTAAAAGACGGGAAAAAGAGGAATAAGAATAAAATAAAGGCCGAGAAAATAATGAGCAATGTTATTTCCTACTACCCACCTTACTAGGGGTATTCATGATCTTTGGTTTAACATGTTAAAGCGTGTTAAATGGAAAAAACTCATGTTAAATCGAAAAAAATTGTCTTCTTTTACCGTGGTAAAACGAAATAACATTTAACATGGCTGAGAGTCTGTTACTTGGTCTGTTAAATGGAGAATGACGTCAGACAATAGACCAGTTGAGATCGCCGCCATTTTTGTAGTTGTGACAGCTCAGTTCTTTCGTGTGTTTGTGGTATTCATATCCCTGTTATTAAACCAGAATGGATAATTTTAATGATACATTTGAGAAAAAAAACAATGTAATTTCATTCTACTATCTGAAAATTTGTAAACGCTCGCCAGATAAAAATCTCACTATATGAACCATGTAATTATTCTTAGGGGACATATGTCCCAGAATAAAGTTATTTTTTCATTTCATTTCATAAGCTAAGCTTTCACACAAATTCCACTTTTCACTCACTCTAGGCATGTTGTAATTAATTACTTAAATCAAAACTGAAGTAAACAATAACATGAGGGTCTCGAAGGAAGGTTATAAACATAAAGGCTTATACAACAAGTTGCTGAGAAAATCCGCTAGGGGCTCTTATGCATTTAACGTTTAACATGACTTCAAATAGGGCTGCTCACAATCTTATAGTTATAACATTTAACATGGTAAAACATTTAACATTTAACACAACATGAATACCCCTACTGAATGGAAGTGAGCACAAGAATAAGCTGAAGGCGAAACAAAGAACCAACAGAATAGAAGAGTGAAAGGAATTAGCGATTGAGAAATACGGTACATTTAAAGGTAAAATAATGTTGAAGTTAAGATAATATTATAATGTTTAGGAAAATATTAAATATAGGCAGACAGCAGATGATAATATAACATGAGGGGAGGGGGGAATTTTATACAAATATTTAATATTAATTTTTATCCCTGATGAAGCCCTGCGATTAGTTTAATTACTATTTGAGTCGTTTTTACCGCACCCAGACCATCTTCTTTTTAAATATTACACACAGTCAATTGACTAATATATTTTCTAATATATACTAAATAATAATAATATTTCAGTAATAACAATAAAAAAAAAGATTAATCTTCATCTGCTAGGCTCCAAGAATGAATAATTCGAATTCAAACTTGGAATCAGATGTACCAAAAGCTATTTTTTTAATCATATATTGTAATATATTGTATCATAATAAATTTTTCAATGGTTTTTATAACAACAGGTTCTTATAAAATATTAATTAATGTTTAAAATCGAACTATGAATTTCATAGTTATACTAACAATTTTCATAAGCTTTATTCTCCTCCAAATTCTGTTAATCGTGTAAACACAGGACATATTTACTTTTTCAACCAAAATCTTTTAAAACACGAATACATATATTTTTATTCTACACTTAATTTTGTATTATTGATTAAAATGAAAAACAAAAAATCTGTACACCATTCTTTGCTTGTATAAGGCAAATATCACGGCTCTCTAGAGAATTTAAAAACATTCCTCGAAAAGGACTTTGTTCCATTTGTACTGAAAAGTGTTGTTTTTCATCCCCTCGTTATCTCCGTGTTTTTCTTTCGGAGTATCGTGAATTGATTGACAATCCCAAAACTCGCTTTAAATGAGGCTACCACCTTTAGGTTTTTAAACTATATTTGATCAATTATTCTAATCATCGACATGCTATTAACGAAAACGATTATTGCTAATGTCTGATTTTATTAGTGAATAATTAATTTTGGAACAATAAACTAATAAAAAATCTATCATTAATTATATTAAATTTTGAGAGAATAAAATAAAAGAATTAGTAATTAAAAATTTTAGGTAAGGCGGTTAAAATGGAAAAAGAAATTGTTTCTTTTTTTTCTAAGCTAGGTCAAAACCTAAGCCCTAAGGAAAACAAATTACTCTTCAGTAATAACATGGTCAAATTTACTTTTAAAAAGCATGTGGAGTGTGTATATGGAGGAAAAATAATTTTACCTAAAGCCAAAATTAAAAAAAATCTGGTTGCTGCGTGCATCACAAATATTCAATCACTATTATTAATATTTATATTAATTGCTGAAGTAAAAAAACTATGATTACTATGTTTTCATGTCTTCATGGTTGTTATGACAATAGTTAAGACTATCGTCATACCAACCTTTGAAACACACAAAATTTTCCTCCTTGAGTTTATGATAAAATTTGGTCATATTTCATATTTATACTTATTTACCACTGCAAAAACTAAGAGATAGTTAATTATTTAAAATAATCAAAATTAAAAGTGTTTAATATGAAGCTTTTTGCGAAAATTATGCTTTTAAACCCATTCCCACCGATTTAATGAGGATAAAACTTATATTAAATATATATTATAAGCCGATATTAAACACCACGTATTTGTTCATTAAGATGAGGTTGATCAAAATCTTAAGAGCCGTTTTTAAAAAGAAAAAACGTAAAAAAACAAAAAATCTATTATTTTTAAGGTGGCACTTTTAGTTTCGTACAAATTTTGGTATCTAAGCTAATCTGTTCTCAAACACAAAAACATAACCCATTTTGCAAGACTTTGTAGCTTGGACTCAGGGAACTTAAAACTTGTACGTTTGTATAAGCCGAGTTCAACTATTAATTTTTAAATATATTGTAAAAAGGTGTTAATATTTAATTTATTTTAAGTTACATTTATTTTTTATTATTTTCTTTAGAACCTTATTTTATTTTTAGAAGAAAAATAAATTATTTATTTCTTGTACTATAATATTTAAATCTATGAATAATGGTCAGTAGGGATTATTTGGTTGGTGTCACCTAGCAACGGGTTAAAACCTACGGCTTAAAATAAGATGGCTATTATCAGTCATTAGTCTGTCTGATTTTGTTACTTGACCCTGTCTGTGTGAGTAATGTGCTTAAACATTCATTTGGTTGCGATTGGTAATCAGCCACTGCGTCCGATGAGTGTCATTATTGCATTAATTTAATTAAGGTAGGACAATTGGGTTCCTTAATTTGAATTAGTATAGATGTGGGCCCACCAACTTTTAAAAGTTGGCCATAAAAGCTGCGTCTACAATATCGCAAATATAGTCCTGCTGGTATCAAGATATATCTTCTCTGACCTATCAGAGTAGCAGATAATATTTTATTTTATATAATTAGTAATTTGTTTCATTGTTCAATTTACTCATTACAAAAGACTGATCTACATGACAATAATAAGGCCCATCTGGAAACACGGAGTTGAGCTTTGGGGCTCCACTAAACCATCGAATTCCTCTCTTATCCAATCCTTACAATCCGAAATCCTTCGTAAATGATCATAATTTTATAAGTAACAAAATAAGGAGCATTGAGGACTCCTTATTTTGTTACTTATAATATTATCTATAAAGACCTAAATGTTCCTTATGTAACCGATCTAGCCCGAACCCGATATCATTCCTTTCATTATAAACTCCCTAACCACCCAAACCCACTATTTTCTAACCTTGCTTCCTCTTCCATTCCTGGCAATCCTCCGAGGCGCCTGAAAAGAAGATGGCCTCGTGACCTTATATTGTAAAATGTTTTTAGAGTTCTACTACTGGTTAGTTTCTCTACATGCTGATCATATCATTATCATTATGTCATTATGACCAAATTTACTTGTTGTATTTTTTATACAGTTGTAAATATCAATAAATAAAATTTTAAAAAAGTTGTTCAATTTACTATTTTTGATTTTATTTCTAAATGTTTTATTTTGATTACACGTTTATGATTTTATTGTTATCTTCGCCCAAATAAGTGTTAATATTCGAGCAAGTATGTTTTTTTTTGTTTTTCTAATCTTTACAGCTTTCCTTCAAAAAGACTACGTCGATTTAAGGTGACTTTAACACCGTTGATAACATTTCAATTCGAATTTCTTTTCAATGGTAATTCCTACATCACTTTTATTATATGATATTCCGAAATATATATTTGTTATAATTCCTTTATAAGAAGAAATATCCTTATTTTTACATTAGTTTTCCACCATCGAGTGGGGTTGCCAAAAGGGTAAGAATCCTTGTTATAGCAAATAAAATTTATTGTCTCTTCTATCAGCCTTGAATCGACTCAAAGGTCGGCAGACCCTCCTGGGAGCCAGTTAGCTCCTATAAATTCAGAACCTGACCTTTCAGTGGTTTGTGGAAAATCCTGGCGGTTGGGCGTGTGTGTTAACTGTATAGCCTCCTTCCACAGTCGGTACAAGGTCAGGAAACAGCTCCCACTTATCACGCTGAACCCATAAGCCTTGGTGGCTTATAGTACTGCATGTTTGGTACAATATTTATTATTTATTTATTATTTTCTAATCGTAATGAAATCCTACTGGTTCAATGACTGAGGAGCGTCATGATCTTATCTGTTCACTATTGTAGCTATGTTTACATCGAAACTATTTTGTTATTGTCTGATCGATTTTCTCAAGATATACAAAGATAGAAAAATTTAACATTTTAGAAACTCTGTATTTTTTTTTTAATTCTGGGTCATTCCACGTCAACCCAACACAGTTTTAAACCTTGCCATCTTAGATTTTCTTCAAATTTTGCAGAGGTGTGGATTTGTAAAAATTTAAGATTTTATTGAGATATGTCTATTCGATTTTGCGAGATGTTAAGTACTCAAAAATAGGCAGGAGTTAAAAAAAAAAAAAACGACAAGTTATAGAATTGTTACAGATGCTTCCCTAATTTAGTTATACATATGAGATAGATGTCATTTTACTGTATATTCTATTTCCTTTCATATTTTATGACATACGGTATAGGTTTAAGATACGTTAACATTTCAAAACTTACTTTAAAATTGTTTGTTTCCTGATTCTTGATTTACTAGAAATAACAAGTTTTAAACTTTTCTTATTCATTATTTAAATAGGTCGTGTAGTAAATATGAGCAATATCTATGTAATTAAAAAGAAAAAAAGGGACACATCTCTATGTCTATACAACCGATGTGCAAAATTTGAAAAATATCTGAGATTAATATATAATATGTTTTTTAAATAATACTTTTTTTTTATAAAATCCCAAATAATTTTTTTCGTTGAGAACCCACCGAATAAACGTTGATCTTCTCAATTAATAATAAGTCCCAATTTAATAAACCATTTGTCCCAACAAATAATTTACAAAAAATCCCCCAAATGATTCCCAATAACTGATTTTTATTCACCAACTGACCATATTTACCTGTATTTTGTCTTAACTCCACATAATTTATTTTTTATATTTGTACAATTTGTCCAATGTATGTGTGTTTAGTAATAGATATTATTGGATTCTTATTTTTATCATATTTTTTATCATCTTGTTATTATTCACTTCAAAATCCGTTCAGTTATTTTTATTTTTAATATTTATTTTATTCTATTTAATTTTTTTAACTATCATTTTATCTTATTTTTTCAATTTAGTAGTTGTTAATTAAAATATTAATTGTGACACTTTAGATCAATTCATATTGCACTTATCTACCTTTAAAATTGTATAGCGTCCACAACGCCCTAATAGTCTAAACTGTAATATTTACATTTAACTTTTGTCTGTCATTTTTATGTGTTATTTTGTCACCGACTGATAGATGTTGTCATCTTGTCGGGCCATATTGGATGTATTTTTTTTTTTAATGAATAAAATAAACAAAACAAGAACAAATAGGGAAAAAAATACTTTTTTATTTTTTTTAAACACGATTATTTGAATTTGTCACAGCTTTTCATTATTAACTGAATATTATGAAAAAAAAATTTAAGTAACTTTAAAAAAAATAAATAATAATTCATAAAAAAAAAAAAAATGTAATGCACTACATACTAACTTTATTTTTAATTAACGTTTCTTTTTTCAAAAATGTATAAATATATTTTATGTTAATAAAGATTAAGGTAACCTTAAACAAACTAAAACCGTGGTGAGAACCAGCCAGTTGCGCCTTGGGATCAAGGCACGTGAAAGAACGGTTAAGTAACTTTTGAAGTACTTGAGGGTTGAAGATGGTGAGCTTAGGGCCGAGTTGATGCAGGATCAGCGAAGAACCAACTCCTGCTCCAAAGTTTTATGAGGAAAAACAAAACAAAAACGACTTTTAGAGCTAGGAAAATAAAACTTTGCAAAATCAAGACTCTATCGGTGAACCACTAAGAACCTGTGGCCACATCAATCGAAAATAAAAATGATATATAAAGTACGTAGGCACAAAAATATATATAGAAGTCCACAAATTAAGAATAAATAAATCCATGAGTTGCAATAATAACTTTGTTTGTTACATTTTTTTTTCTATTAATTATCTACATTAAATTTTTACTTAGTGAATTAATAATTTCAATTACAGTATTACTATAAAATTTTAAATGATATAAAGGGCATCATTAATAAAATGAAATAAAAGTCGCTATTTGACCTGACCTGCACTATTTGAAAAATAGTAATATACAACGTTATTTCAGCCCACGTAGATTCGTATATCTAAAAAAAACAATTCCATAGCTGGCCGGAGTTTAGTAAAATTTCTCTGAATAAGGATTCATGGATTAATGAAAATCAAAGTATGATATTGAAATATTTTATCAAATCGATTTCCAAATTTAGGTTACAATTATCCATTATCCTTTAGGCATAAGGTTAAAGAGCTAAATCAGATAAACTGAAATAGTTGTAAAGATGAAAAATAGTTTATATAGTTTTATATAATATATTTATCCGGGATAGATAATTACTTCAATCGCTAGTATTCGCTGTTACCGTGTTATATTTCGAATATGAACCTTTGTTAAAATTACACCTGAGCTATTTAGAGTGGATGAGTGTAATATCCTGGGAAACAGACAAGAAGCAGCCAATTGGAAAACCTGGCCGGTGATGGTTCATGAGTTGAAATGAGATAGAGCTTTCGATAAAGTTGTCTTTTGGTCACCCACCCATTTATTGCTCCTAGGTAATTTTTTTTTATTTCGAAAGTCTCCCCAAGGGATTTGAAATCGATTAACTTTTAACTTTTATTTAAACATATTCTCTCAGAAAATTAATGGATTGTTTGGATTTGATTTATCACTACCAAAGGTATGAAAGCTTTGTATCCATGCACGTTTCTAGCCTCAGGACGAAACTTCAAATTTGGTTCTGGGTCTGTCTGGAGATATGTAGTTAACCATTAGACCTATAATGATTACATTTTCAAGGATTGTTGGTTTTGCCGATTTTATCGGACTCCGTTGTCTATGTATAATGACGATTTGACAGTAGCCGTAAGATTTTATATTCTGAATTTCCTTAATTCTGATTTTAATTTTTTAGTCAATTTCGTATATTATGCTGTATCTAGTCTTGTGCCACTTCTCTCTTGCTCTGTATTTTTTCCTGTATTAAGATGCGAATGTGCTGTCTTAGTCTGTTGGGTATTATTAATTATATTGGTTTTCCTGTTGTCATTTACACTAATTATTACTGATTCCATAAGTTTTTGATTTCCGTGGTGAATCTGATTCTTAAGGTTTATATCAAACTACGACTGTATTAGTATCAATCATTTCTTGTACAAAATCATTTCCATCATGTAAATCTTTCTTTTCATCTCTTAATATTACTATGTATTGACAATATCGGATTACGAACAAAGATGTTAATTTACTAGATATTTTGATCATTCATAATAGCAGTGACCGACGCGCAGGTACCAGGTCGTTGCAATAAGACATGACCTTTTATGTCAGCCAAAGTCGGGTAGACTTGTCCTCATCAACACCATATGTTGGGCTGTACCGATTACTCTCGGTTCTTTTAACGCTGATCCTTGCAGTAACAGAGGTGAAAGGTGTAATATAATGCTGTTTCTGGAACCCTCATCAGCTGTAGAAATATAGCACACAAATATAGCACATATTATGGTACAAAAGTCGGGAAGAAAAGGGGGCAGTTATCTGACCCCAATTTTTTATTACTTCAATGAAAACTATGTATAATTACTAGTCAAAATAAATGAGTCTGCCAAGTATAAGTAGGGGGAATAAGAAATGGTGCCTGTTTCAAAACCTAAAAAAAACATTAATTTTTCATTCGGAGCTCTATATCTTAAAAACTACCAACAACAATAGAAAATCTAAGAGAACATTATTTAAATAAGAGTAAATTGAAATATCATCTCTAAAAGAGCTATTTACGTCCAATAGTTCTCGAGATATAGCTTTTTAAAAACTAAATTTCTTAAAAAATTTCTGAAAGATTAGTAGTTAGCTAATTCATATTGGGAAATCTATATCGCAGGAGCTATGAGACGTACAGATGTCTATTAGTACTCAAATTAAAGATACTTTAATGGACTATAAATAAGTTTATGACCTTTACCATCGTAGGAATAGTAGTTTTCATGATATTTGCTAAAATAAATTGATTTATAGTTGCTCGGACAATAAGTTTCATTTATGAAAAACTTCATTTCAGAAATCATTGGATGTACAGATGTTTGTCAGCGCTCAACTTAAAGCTAGTTAAATTCACTACAAAATAGTCGATTATCTTTGTAGGAGTAGTAGTTTTTATGATATTTGACAAAATAAACTCACAAAATGTAAATTTATAGCTGTTCGTATAAAATGTTGGATATTTGAAATTATATATCTCATTAGATTCATAAGACGTACATATGTCTATCAACACTCAAAATAAAGGAAATTTAACTTACTATAAAGTAGTTTATGACTCTTATCTTCGTAGGGGTAGTAGTTTTTATGATATTCACATATGAATATAAATTTGTCCGAACAATTATAAATCAATTTATTTTAGCAAATTTCATGTAAACTATTACTCCTACGAAGATAAACATCATAAAATACTTTATAGCTCATTAAACTAACTTTAATTTGAGTCCTTATGGACATCTGTACGTCAAATGGTTTTTGAGATTTAGAATTTTCAAAATAAATTCATTAACTACTGATCTTTCAGTACATCCCATACAACAGTTTTATGAAAGTTGCTTTTTAAAAAGCTTTATCTCAAAAACTATTTAACTTAAATAACTCATTTTGGGCTCATATTTTAGCAAATTTGTTCTTCTTTAAATGACGTTCTCTTAGGTTTTCTTGTGTTGTTCCTACTTTTTGAGATATAGAGCTCTGAATGAAAAATTAGTTTTTTTATCGGTTTGAAACATCCGCCATTTTTTATTCCCTCTACCTATACTTGGCAGACTCATGAATTTTGACTAGTAATTGTACATAGTTTTCATTAAAGTAATCAAAAATTGGGGTGAGATAACTGCCTTTTTTCTCCTCTTGGGGTCTTGCACTATTAAGGGTTATACATTTGTAAGACAAATATGCACGTTTAGATCTTTCGTTTGAATTAATTAATAGTTATGAAAAAAAGACCATGATCTGACTCCATCTGCTCAAGCCTGGAAAAATCTTGTAGAGCTATGATCTGACCCAGAACTTTAATTTTAATCAAGTAATTAACTGGAACTTCCAGGAGCAGCTCCACTAGCTAACTGCCTCTGGTTCGTTTTATTATTAATAGAGATCGGTAATGACTTGTTCATTTGTTTGGGCACCTTTCTTCAACGCTTTCACGCCCAAGTGTTTCTCGAATAAAATTCTCGAACATATTGGTACATAACAGTCCGTTAGAGCAACTTTAATAATTATAATTAATAAAAAATATCGTTAGATCAATGTTTTCACAAGATTCACATATTTGATTATATTTTTGGTCCTCACTGGCTACTATTGAGATCTGAACTAGATCTTGAACTTTAACCCTGAATCAGAAGAAATTTTATAAAGGATTTTAAGTTGAAGTTCCTTAGTGAAAGGTTTGTTTTGTCAATTAGGCTTGTTTGGGATTTAAAATAAGGTTAGATTAGTATATTGGTAAAAAAATTCTTCTTTGGCATTAGTATTCAAGAATATAAAGACAATTGAAAAAATATCCGTCCCTCAAAGCATATATGCTATTTTAACTATAATACATAACTAACAAAACTTTAAAAAAATTATTTATATACTTTGCAAATCAAGTCTTAAAATTAATACAAGAATATGGTATTTATGTTTAAACAAACAAAGCAATAATATCAAACTAGTACCAAACTGTGCTATGGCATTGACCCCTCAAATCTTAACCAACTGAGCTCTTTTTAGTGTAGCCCATCGTAGTAAAGCTCTCCAATTAGAGCCTTTTAATAAATTGAATTATTGTTCTGAAGAGTAGGTCCTCTGCCCAAAATATTTTATTCTTATTTCACTATTCTCTGGCTTCGTTCTAAGATTTTTTTTACTAATAAAATTTTTGCAAAATGCTTAAACTTACTCATAGTAACTCAAGAAATCATCAAATTAAAGTAGATCTATGTAATAGTTAATATTTATCATTATATGTACCATTCGTCTGTATATATACTATTTATATATAATATTGGTAATATTTACGTATATATGTACCATACACCAATATATATGTAATACACCTATATATTTAATTATTACGAACATAGGTAATTAACCTGTAAATATTTAGTCAGAATATTCTACAATGGTTTTATATTATAAACAACTTTATTTTGGTTGTATTTTTTTTTTCGTAGACTTCATTTGTAATTAATTTTTTTTTATACTTAGAAAAAAACAAGTCGTTGCATTTAATAAAATAATGGTTTCGAAATTATGAATTAGGTTCAGGTCCAGATATCCAGGAATCTGAAACAAACTTGAAGTGCAAAGCCCAGCATTATTCCACTAAACAGTGTTCTAAACTTTCTGCCGTCTAAACAAGTAGCAGCTGTACATAATAACATCCCTTTGGTATTCGGTATCTACTTCACTGTCACTTTGGGTTACAGCAGTATTTTTAATATTGCCATAAAATGAATCAATGAATGGAATTCATTTATTTATAAATAAAAAATACAAAAAATGATCTGATCAAATAATTAAGAACACATAGACAATGGAAAAAAATTCATCGGTCGAAGCATATGTGAAATTTTAAATAAAATACATAAATAATATAACTTAAAAAAAAAATGTTATATGCGTTAAAAAATCAAAAAGTCTTAAACTTAAAACAACAAAATGGTATTTATTAACAATGATTATGGTATTACTTTTAAAAAAAACAAAGCAATAATATCAAACTGTGCTATTAGTACTAGAGCCCAAGAGGAAAAAAAGCAGGTTATTTCACCCCGATTTTCGATTACTTTAATGAAAACTAGGTATAATTATTAGTCAAAATTGATGAGTCTGCCAAGTATAGGTAGGGAGAATAAAAAATGGCGGCTGTCTCAAAACGTTAAAAATAATTATTTTTTTATTTGGAGCTCTATATCTTTACAACTACCAACAACAATAGAAAATCTAAGAGAACATCATTTAAAGTAGAGTAAAGTTTAAACCCTAATAGAGCTATTTATGTTCAATAGTTCTCGAGATATAGGTTTTTAAAAAGCTGCATTTCATAAAAAATGTTGTATGGAACGTACTGAAATATTAGTAGTTAGTTAATTTATTTTGAGAAAGCTATATCTCAGGAACAATGGGACGTACAGATGTCTATTAGCAATCAAATTAAAGCTATTTTAATGAGCTATAAAGTATTTTATGATGTTTATGATGATAATTTATCGTTGTTCGGACAAATTTACATTTGTTAAATTGATGTTGTGTCATAAACTACATCATAGTAAGTTAAATTTTCTTTATTTTGAGTTTTGGCAGACATATGTGCGTTTTTTTGGGTCTAGAAATATGTTTTTTTCAAAAATCCAACATTTTATACGAACAACTAGAAGTTAACATTTTGAGAGTATATTTTGTGATATATCATAAAAACTATCATTCCTACAAAGATAAACAATAATAACTATTTTATAGTAAATTTAACTAGCTTTAATTTGGGTGCTGGTAGACATCTGTACGTCCTATGGTTTCTGAAATAATGTTTTTCATAAATCGAACTTATTGTCCGAACAACTATAAATCAATTTATTTTAGAAAATATCATTAAAACTACTATTCCTACGAAGGAATAGTTACAAACTACTTTATAGTACATTAAACTAGCTTTTATTTGATTGCTAATTGACATCTGTACGTCACATAGTTCCTGAGATATAAATTTCTCAAAATAAATTAACTAACCACTGATATTTCAGTAGATTTTTATGAAATGTTTCTATTTGAAAAGCTATATCTCGAAAACTATTGGACGTAAATAGCTCTATTAGGGCTAATATTTTAGCAAATTTACTCTTATACAATGTTTAGATTTTCTAGTGTTGTTGGTAGTTTTTAAGATATAGAGCTCCGAATGAAAAATTAATGCTTTTTTAAGGTTTTGAAACAGCCGCCATTTTTATTCCCTCTACCTATACTTGGCAGACTCATTAATTTTGACTAGTACTTATACATAGTTTTCATTGAAGTAATAAAAAATTGGGGTGAGATAACTTCCTTTTTTTCTTCCTTGTACTATATGGCATTGACCCCTCAAATCTTAACCTACTGAGCTCTTTTTAGAGTAGCTCGTCGTAGTAGATCTCTCTAATTTTTATAAAGTGAATTATTATTCTGGAGAGGAGGTCTGCTGCACATAACATTTTATTATTTCATTGTACTTGTGACAGGTTCCCAAGATGTGAATTGTATCTTTCTTTTCCTCGGTTTTACTTAACGGGCAGTTATCCATACTATCGTGAATCTATGGTTTTACACTTGAGTAATTCCGCTCTACACCGTAAGATCGAGATCAAAATCATTATTTAAATGTGGCGTTTCTGTTTCAAGTGAACAGAAGTCTGCATACCAAGAAAAATTTTATCGGACACATTTGAAGTATCGAGATTGACTCCTTAATATTCCTTAAATTCTTCCCAATTTCGGTACCATTAAACTTTATCTCCAGAAGTTTTTAAATATAACTCAAATATATTTTCAGCGGAACCATAAGATATTACTATGACTACAAGGAATTTTCATTACAATGGATAACTAATGAAATTCAAGGTTTGAGTACATCATTATAATGAAACAATGTAAACACTTGAATATAACGAATGTAATTAAAGTAATGAATGACTTTATTAATAAAACTAACTATGGGTTTTCAAACACTGATATAAAAATATTTATAAATTATAAAAATACTAATAAATTCAAATAGTATAATAAAATCTAAAATTCTTTAGAATACCAAAAATACAATTTAAAACAATTTTGTTAATTATTGGAGAAGTTTGTCGGGGGGTGCTGTCAGCAAAGAACAACATAAATAAACAAAACAATATTTATTTATTTTATGCCGACGTTTCGACCTGAGTTCAGGTCTTCATCAAGGGTTATGGCGTAGAAGGTAGGCCTGCAACTGGTAATAATTTTGTTAATTATTTGCAAAAAAAATATGAAATAATAATTATAGTGATTTCAAGACTGTTTTTATCTATAGAAAAACTCAACTGATGTTTTCTTTCGTCCACTAAACTATAAATTTTAAATGTATTGAAGGGTTTGAGTATTTCACCTAGGGAGGGTTTTATTTGTCTGGGCTGGACAAAATCAATAAACAGTAATCATCCGGACAAAATAAAAAAAAACAGTGTTTTTATCTATCCTTTTCTACTTTATTAAAAAACAATATAACAAAATAATCAGTGTTTTTACTGTTAATTATCTGAATAGTCTGAATGATTCCAATTTAAAGAACAGAGCATAATCAAATAATAATAACACGATGGATTATAAAATATAATAATACACAATCCTTTAGTTTGGGTTTTATTTTTTTTCAAGTTCATATTAATCTTCAGTTTCTTCTTTTCCTGTTATTTTAAGATTTAGCATACAATTCACTAAAACAAAGCCCTGTGCTTTTCAGCTATTTTACCTGAATTCTTCAGAAATTGGTTCTCAAAATTTGAGGTATCCGAGAACCGATAATTGAAAACAATTAGCCATTAGCCACTTGGTTATTTCTGATTACTTACCTTATAGCAGTATTTCTCATATACGCCCCTGACAGCTCATGAGGTCGCCCATTATCTACAAAAGTACCCTACATTTATAAATAAATAACACTTATTTTGCCGATTTCGTCCAGTGGACTGGACGAAATAGAAAGAAAAATGCACATCCTAATTTTTTCTCGTTTGAGTCAGAAAATCTTTTTGTATTTCACATATTTCCGAGCAGATCTATAAAAGATAAATCAGTTTGGACATTTTTAAAAATAATTTCAGAAGATCTTTTAACAGCAATATTATCAGTCTATATTTTGATTCGAAAAAAATTGAAGAATTTGATAATCTAACAAATTTATTTGTTAATTATATTAATATTTGGGTCCACCTAATTTGTAAAATTTGCCTTCCAAAAATATAGTTTATAAATACATCATTATAAATTATAACTCAATTAAGTCTAAAATTAAACGAGGTATGACCCAGTTATAGCTAAATATTTCCCACTACACACTTGATATTCATTACCACACCACGTATATCAACAAAGCCACATAAACTTTACTAATTAATCATGCTGGTTTCTCCTTAGTCGGTTTCACGTTAAGTACTGGTTTCATTGATTGAAATTAGTTTTATAAAGATACTAATTTTCTGAAATTATTTTTATTAATTGTGATGAAGTGTCAATAGAAATTTACTCATAAAAATATGTCACATTTTTTTCTGACATACCCGAAGTAACAGTGTGTAATGATTTCTTACTTTTATTTAACGTTTATGAATAATTAATTACTCAAGTTTTTTTTCTAATTTTTTTAAATTAATTCTTAAAATAAATAAATCAATTTTATTGAAATTACTTTCTTATTATTTAAGTACTTAATTTTCGACCATATTAAAATAATCAGCTTATATTTAAAACAAGGGGGAGGGAGCATTGTATTTGCACATCCTATTTCTTTGAATAATGAATTGAAATATAAAAAACTATTTATTTGCGTTTTCCTAATAAAAAGTGCTATTAAAACTAGTTAAATAGTATTATACATTAAACTGAAAACGTTTATCATAGTAAAGACAATATTTAAAACTATCATTTTTGTCTTTTTTAATATTTTTTATTGCTATTTACAACTGTACATTATAATACATTTAGTATATCTGATCTAAGTTAAATTGGAGTGTTACAAGCGTGTAGAGAAACTACCCATTGGTAGCACTCTAATGACTTTTTACATTAATTGGTCTCGTGGCCATCTTCTTTTCAGGCGTCTCGGAGGATTGTCAGGAATGGAAGAGGATGCAAGATTAGAAACTAGGGGGTTTGAGTGGTTAGAGAGTTTATAATGGAAGGAGTGATATCTGCTTCGGGCTAGATCGGTTACATAGGGAACATTAAGTTCTTTATGTATGATTTTATTTGTGACATAGTAAGGAGCTAAAAAAAAAAAATAATAATAATAACATGAACGCCAGAAAAAAAAGTATTTGTTTACTTCATTGGGTATAATTCTGTTTTTTTCCTACCAATATTCTAAAATTTTCACTCGCGAGAAAGCGATTTAATCGTGCAACCAACAAAAATCGTATCGCGAAATATCAGATTTCTTGGGTCTTATTTTTTCTACAGTAAGGTACGTAATTAAGAGACTCTTGTATTGTCAGCCCAATCCATAGAAGACTCCTCACACGAAATTGCTTTTCGGTAAAAGAAACATAATTTAATTTGAAGGAAGATAGTCTGGGGACGGTCAATAAAGGAATCAAAATTGTAAAAGAAAACTATTTATTGTTAAACGATATTTCGCCCCACTTTGGAGGATTTCGTCGGGGATAAATGAAGAAACAACCATTATAGAATTGGCAAAACATTTCCAAACAATTGTTATTTTTATAAAGTATATAAAAAAGAAATAATAATAACGTATACATGTAGATGGACTTGAAACAAGTTACTAATAAATATAACCAGGTGTGATAACAGTCCTAAATACAGATCTAGACTAATAAACTGTAGGAGACTACTCATTAAAAATAGTTATAAATATGGTAAAGAGATAGGTGTATAAGGTAGAACAGATAAGTGAAGTAGATATGGTATAGGTGAGGTATAGTAATATGTAAAAGGGAGATATTAAGAGATTCAATAAACATAAACAAAAAACATAGGCGTAATCACTTGTCAGATTGAAACAGAGAAGACGACTGAGGAAAGAGTAATCCAGGTAGAAAATGTACCCACTTCCTTAGCAAACCCTTAGGAAGGGTAAGATTTTTATAATATATAGATAGGTAAATTGACAGAAGCATCTAATCTTTTATCTAATATTACAATTGGTAAATATATGAGATAAATGTGGAAGAACATGTATAAGGTATAACATAGATATTACTGAGAGAGAGATTCAAAAGGGTTTATATAAATGCAATGATTAAATCAATACAAATAAAGGTATTGAATAAGTGTATAAAATAGGACAAACAACTAAAAAGCCAAAATATGTGAAAATAAAGATAGGTACAATTTAAAACGATAATGAAAATTAAAACTAAAAGATATTTTGTTGTCCACAATAGTTCAGAAGTAGAGTGGTGGGGGGGGGGGGAGTAAAATGTTCTAAAAGTCAGTGCTACTGTCAACTATCTTCTTCCAAAATAAATTAATTTCTTTTCATGAGCACGACAATAAATGTATATTTTTATTTTTATATTATTCAATTCGGGACCTTAATATCGGTATCCCAACTGTGCAGAATTCATATCATTAAAATCGTAACCTTGAAATGGGTTCTGCTATCGAGCAGAACGATGCATATTTTCTGTTGCGTTCATGAAATGAATTGAATTCCATCCTCGTAGACATAAGCACAGTTGTCCATCAATATGGACCATTATTGCCACTTGGTACTGGAAATGTCCTCTCTCTCGGCACAAATGGATTATTAACAATTGGAAATTGATTTATTTGATGTTTAAAGTGAAACTTAATGAATGAATATTATATTTTTTTTTTCATTTCCTTAGTGACGTTTTTATAAAAAATATTACCGTAAAAATATATATTAGTTACAAAAATATGACTTCTACCTACTTCATACAACTTAAACCAAAGAATAACAATCAATAAATAATTATTTTTGAGGCATCTCTTGATTTATCTGTTTTGGAATTAATATTTTTCTTAGGCATAATTTGTTATCCTCGTTATCCATCCTTTGATCTAAATTAACTTTCTTTGCAAAATATACTCATTTATTTTTTTTTATATTATTTAAATATATTCTTTAATAATTAAAGAAATGAAATGATTATATAACGATAGTTGAAAAGCAATAGTATAACAGGGCTCAACACTCCTGCAGAGCCAAAAAATATATTTTTGAAGCTTTTTTTATTTTTTAATCATACAATAATACAACTAATAATTTTTCACCAACTTTTTTATAATATGCTTACAAGTATAAACTGGATGCATGGACATTCGTTCTGATTTGGCCTGTAAATTGCCGCGATTTAGAAAATTTTAAGTTATTGATTGTCCCTGCAATACAATTAATTTGTAAAACTTGCAGTATATGTATAAAAAAGAAGAAAAAAAATTGAATGGGTTCTCGGGATCACAATTTCCATCACATTAGAAATATTAAAACAAAGAAAATTAAATTGAAATAATGAAATTTCAAACTACAATACTCAAGTTTCGAATAATACAAATGGCCGGAATTCATAAATGTTAAATTCTATCTTTGGAATTTGATTATAGAATTTAATATTTCAGATACACCTTTCTACATTGCACTTTGATTAATTTTCTTAAAATTTCAGCTTTAAGATATTGAAAATAGAGTTTTCCAATGTTAATAATATAAATAAAAACTATTAAATACAACTTGATTCCACTTAACTCTTTAGTTATTTAGTTATTAATTAGGTTTTTAATAAAATTATTTAAGTTTTTGAAATATCTTGCACAAATAAGGAATTAGTGAATTTATTTTAATTGAAACAAGGTTAGATAAGATTTCCATTTTAATATTAATGCTAAAAATCAAACAATAAAGTTGATTTTTGCATGGTTTTGGTTTGGTACATTTAGAATTTTTACTGTACGATTTTGTTTATTTTGCCTCTGTCAGTTTTTAATTGCAAGAAATTTCGGTCTCATCTTATAAGAAATGTAATAATTTGTATTTTATCTATCTATTTAAAAAATAAAAAAACACGGATCAGGCTGTGTTTATACATGCAATATTTGTAGGACGTGTTAAGGATATCTTAAGAAGGGGTCAAAATATCACAGCAGGGCTACCTGTCGACTTAATCTTTAGAACGATGTTTCTATAACGATTTTCATATTTTAATTCCAACAAGGTTTCTATGTTTCTTACAAAGAATTAACGTGAACAGGTGTCAACACAACCTTTGAACCAGACAGGTGAAAATAGTATATGAGAGTGCTGGTATTTAAACAACTGACAATATAAAAATCATTTTCATTTCATTCAGGATTACATTAACAGATCTACTACAGCCCACGTACATCGGAATGTATCTTTTGTGTTTTCCAAGAAATAGATACGTGTACTTTCCCTGCGTAAGAATAAATGTATAGCCCTTTATTATATCCTACTATATGTTCAAGTTAAGGAACGCTTTTGTTATTAATATTATTTAATAACAGTTATTTCCCACGAAAACCTGGCCTACTAACCATTCATTGTTCCTGCGTGAGAATTTCTCTCACGTTAATCGTTTTTTTGGTCTGGGTGCTGCTAGAGGGAGACTGTTGGTCCCATCTTCTTGGAATCTGCAGTTCACAGTCTCTTCCTTCTATACCTCGCCCCCTCCACCACTCTTGCAGCTCTGAGCAAGCATGCAGCCCCCTTTCCCTGACAATATACCCTTCTCATGAGATACTATCTCCCGCGCGACTTAGACTGCAATCAAAATATTCAAGTTGTGAGGATTTTTCTCACGTGCACCAAGTGTATTTAATCCATATTTTTTTCTCGGGTAAAAAATTAGCAGAACTAGGGAAACTTAGGTTTGAAGAGAGAGGAACTCCATGGGCACGTATTATTTACTATTAATTGTATTTCGAAATTATAAGTGTATATTAGGATAGTCCTTATAACAAAAATTTGTCTTTTCATGTTTTCACTTCATTACTGCGCCATACGGAGGGGTTTTGTACATTGTGTTCCAGAAGACCGAATAAAAAAACAAAAAAGAATTGCCAGCAGTTGTAAAGACCGATATGACTGGGTATTCACTTGCATCAGTTGTAAACAAGAGATTTCTTCACACTGATCATTTTTTTTAGGATTAGTGTTATGTAGTGTTTGTTATTCTTTTTATAAATTTGCCTGTTTCAAAATATCATTTTATGTTTATTATTATTTTATAATTATGTTTGTTTTTTGAATTTTTAAAACTAGTTTGCTCTTATATAAAAAAAAAATTTATATTTTAAAAATGCGTTCAAGAGCTCTAATTAAGAAATGTGATAAAAAGTCTTACGCACGGCCGTCCATGTTAAAATCACATAGTGACCGATGACGAGATAAGTTGACTAAGCTGACCACAGAGGAAGTGTTGACCATTTCTTGCTCAAATCATATGTTTGCACTTTATCACTACTGAAGGCAAGAACTGTCCAAACTGTCATCTCACAAGGGACTCGCATCTGTCTTAATTATTTTATGCTTAACATATGTAAGTCAGTTCTCACAGTCTATCGCATCTCCCACCTTCTTCTAGACCTCCATTCCCCTACTTGCCGAGATGCCATTGGCTAACCCTAGTATTCTACCCCTGAATATACGATATTATTGGGCTTCGTAAAAATCTACTATTCCTAAATTTAAGATGTCCAATTAGATGAACTCCATTTGTCGCCCACCTCTTGCCCAGATAAAATTTGATTAGTCTAAAGTCAAAGTCTTCCCCTTCCAGTTCAGCATCCCCTTCCTGGACTTATTTTTATGTATGTATTTTGGCCAAAGGGCAGAAGAAGAATAGTTCTTCCTAGTTTATAAGAAGTTAGTTTAAATGTTTATGTAACATTGTCTTATACAATAAAATTAAATATAATAAAAATAAGCATCTTATAGTACGGTATAGTCCAAAAGTTAACGCTATGCCTTATACTTAGACTATATATTGACGTAATTGTAACGAAAATATAAAGCCTACAATTTTTTTATTGTTAATTAGTATTTTTTTTAATTGAACTTATTTTTTATCTCTATGCAACTTAGTAAAGGTGATTCAGACCTCTCTAATTAAGCAATTCATTCCGAATTAAAAAAAACTCCCGTGTATACTTCCATTCCAAGAATGAAATCTAAAGGTCTTTCAGTGGCTGAATACGCCTCACCGACTAATAATATCATTCATTAGAAAAAGACTTTTCAAACAAATTAATCAATTATATAATTTCCTTTTTTAGTAAAAACCTTTTCATAAAAATATAATTATGATCAGCAATATGCGATGATATGATCATTACATATATAGGTTCACTAGTTAAAAAGATCAATTTTGTCCCTATGCTCTAGTTTCAGGAAAAATGCGTGTCCTTCTCCACATACTAAACCTCAATGCCCTATAATTTAAAAAAAAATACTACTTTTCCGCTATTTTAGTTACTGCTATTTTTTATTTACGTGTAAAAATAACATCCCGCAGTTATGTTGTTAATTGCTTTTATTGTGATACTAATCATAAGTATGCTTATTTTCATAAATTTTAAAAATTTCCTTATTCTGTTTATCCTCGATTACAAACTTCAGTTATTTGGTTTTTCATTGAATTTTACATATATATATTAGCAAATACTACAACTCATGAAATACAGTAAGAAAGCTTTTAGGTTATCGACCATTCTAAACCAATTCTAAAATAAATTCTGAAGTTTTTTTTCTAATAACAGGATTAGATTTTATTTATGGGTGATATATCACTGAAGCAGTACATCAAAATCAGAAAAGTGAAATTTTATAGCTGTATTAAATTTTTTTTTCTGTTTCAGCATCAGAAACAGTGCTGGTGAAAATGATTTTGTTCCATAGGTCAAACAATTGGATTTTGAGAAAGAAAATGATCCTTCTTGGCCGTACCCACCTCACTAAGACCTCCACGGAGCAACGGTCCTATATCATATTTGAAATTTTTGTTTTAAACGGAAAGAGGGGACTTTAAAATAGTTAAATCGAACAATATTTAAAAAGCGCCTGAAATTACAAAAAGAGAGTAAAGTAAGGCCGATTTCAAAAGTGATATAGGACCGTCGTTCCCTGGGGGTGTTAGTGGGGCGGGACCGGCCAGGAAGCATTGTCATTCAAATAAGTCAAATATGGGATCTTAGTGGAAAAAGGCGTTAAGTTTTAAAGTAATATTTTATGTGTGTACTTTTTTGTTGGAATTTATTAATTTAAACAATTTTATATTTATAAGATTCTTTTGGCGTGTGTTGGTCTGGAGGATGTAGAGCGAGATGCGGACCAACTAAGAGGAAGAGTAAAATTGTATTGGGCTGCGAGAGGGAAAATGGCGTAATAGCCCACTTCCTGTGGCGTAGGAAAAAAAAAAATATATTTATAAGATTTTTTTAAATTCCAGTTATGACATGAAATTATTATTATTATGATATTTGTCTTTATTATTTCCAGTAATGAATCTTTGTAATCCTCCAAGAAAAAAAATAAATTCCCACCCGTTCCTCAAAATTTGGGGGTTACGTAAAATCCAAAAATATTTCAAAAGTTCCCCCATCAGTCGTTTTAAAAATCTTGAAGATACAATATCCACGAATATTGAGAATAAAAGCCATATCTTTTAAATAATTCATACAACTTTATTTATAATAACTTATTATTCAAATATTTAAAAAAAAAAGTTTTCATCCACTTGAATAATAATAATTTCTAAAGTTGCTTCAATATAACTTTACGTAAGATTAAAATTTATATTTTTGTCGCCATTCAGTCCTTTTGATGTTTTGAATATTATACTTATTGACTAAAATTCGCTCATTAACTTTTAATCAAACTGAAAGTCAATTTAAAACCGGTTTCCCCTTTATTTTGAATAGTTATTACTATTTCCTTTCGTACATATTCGAAATGTTTTAAATGCTTTTCCTTTAAGGTCAGAATTTGATTAATTTACTTTCAGCAACAGCCAATAAAGCTATTTATGAAAATGTTGAAAGAGTAGTATTGAGTATTATCCCCCAAGAAGAGGTAATTAAATTCCCTTGAAATATTATCCTCTCAAGGCGATTTGATGTTTTTTTTAGAAGATTAATAGCTTCCCTCCCTACCTCCACTATAATAGATGAATCGTGTAATGGATACGTCACGTCGCTTTATGTCGTGGTTTACTCGGGATGGATTACACACAAAAAAAATAAATAAATAAACTTCAGAACAAGATATTATTCAATCACTTATCTTCTTTTGAAAACATTGATACTACAGTGAAGTATGAATATTTAAGGAGCCATATTAATTTCATTTTTTTTTTTTTTTTCTCTCTTTACTTAGAAAAATTAATATACATTCTACTTCAACTTACACAATTACCTAATGGTCAACATTTTTTTTTTGTTAATTTGCTTTATTTTAAATAACCATTTTACAGAATATCCCCGTGACATACAATGCTGTGTGAAAAAAGTTTTAAGTAATGTTAGTGGTAATAGTTATAACATCACATATAGATGAAGTTTTTTTTTTTATTTTTGTTAATTTTTCCATGTTTTTATTCATTACTATTTACAACTGTATTTAAATAAAAACACATTATGTAAATTTGATGTAAGATCAAAATAGAGTAATACAGCCATGTAGAGAAACTACCCATTGATTGCACTCTAATCATATTTCTGCACTAAAAGGTCGCTTTTAGGTGCATAGAAGAAGCAAGGTTGGAAACTAGAGGGTTTTGGTAGTTAGGGAGTTCATAATCATAGAACATGGATTATTTTATTTGTGAAAAAATAAGGAACATTGGGAATTTTACAGAAGAAGAAAATATCTTATGGCAAATATTATTTTTATTATCAATTTATTAAAAAGACGATAACAAATGTGGTCCGACCACAAATGAATTTCATTCATGAAGTTTTTCGTTTTTAATCAAATGGAAAATTGTCTGCTATGTCGGCTAGTTCGTTCCGCATTATACCTGTATTACTTGGACCTAAAATAAATATATTATTTTTTGTATTTTTAATAAGCTTTTTTGTTTGAAAAAACAATGGAATTGTGCTAAATAAGGAAATTTTGAATTGCTTTGAGGCTCAAGTAGGAATAACTACAGATCACAGTTGACTTATTTTTTAGTTGGTGTTTTAGCGCTGAAGATAAATATATGACATTTATTTTGAAGAGAAACACAGATGGTCTCCACAGGTAGTTGAGACTCTACCAAAAAATCAACATAATCTATTTTGACCCATCAGTAAGATATATTAATATATCTTAACAGTAAGACATATTATATATGAATTACTTTATTTTATTTGTTAAAGGTCATGTTCTTGTACAAATAATTCAAAATATTTACAAACTTTGTCTTCATGTGAATCTTTTTCCGCACTTCATAATAATGCTTACATCTTAAAGAAATAATTTCTCTTATTATAATAAATATAGGTTATATAATGTTAGATACATAATTTTAGTTCATTTATCAATTTATCATTAATATACATCTATACATACTAAGAAAAAAAATCATAAACTGGATCAATACTCTTATGATAAAAAGCACTGAGGATAACCATCCAATTGGTAAGAGATGATATCATTTCGGGAAGAGAGTACAGATTGGCTACAGATAATAAAAATGTATATGATCATCTTTCTTGAATCTGTCTATATTGAGAATGTTCTCTACATTAACATAAGGAGGTGAATCGGATATATATTGCTGCAGGTACCTCTCTCTGTATATATTGGATGATGGGCACTGGAGAAGAAGATGGTGTAGGCTGTTAAGTATATATATA
>NW_027112807.1:683539-738605 GCF_000696795.3 Halyomorpha halys
ATATATATATTGTTTACAGGAACTGCAGATTTCTTCATCTTGTATAATGTAAGATTTATTTTGTAGATATATATTTATGGCGTGTGTGCCCGAGATTCTTAAACAGCTGACAACTCGCGTTTTGTGCATGCAAGTATTAAAAATGAAATACTCTAGACGGCTGAGGTTTCTGTAGAATGGGTTATTATTTAAATCTAGAGCCATATTGATGACTAGAGACAGAAGATGATTTTACATTTTATAATGGTCTTCTGGTTTTGCATTCCCGTTTTGTAGATCTTGTTTAGTTAATTGAGACTATTAGTTGCTGTTACTAGATTAAGATAATAAAAAACATTGTTGGAGTAACTCTAGAAGAAGTCTAAATATCTGGTAAAACCTACTAAAATGAAATATGATTTTTAAAAAAAAACTGCTAATCAATAATTCATATCTGGTTCTGTTTTCTAAAAATATCCCCAAATATTCTCGTCAGATAATATGATGTTTTCTGTTGAATTTATATGTTTATCCTTGGAGATACGTTTCCATTTTGTTTTGTGATTTCTCAAAGAAAATTTTTTAGGCTGTGAAGACAACAATTCAAAGTTTAAATTCTTTTTCCGCAACAGACGTGTAAAGGAAAGAGAGAAAGTTATTAAAAAACGTTAAGAGAAAAACGAGATTAGCGAAGAGATGCCGACAGACATAAGAAAGAGGATGGTAATTGGAGGGCTTATGATCCACCATCAAGGGCAGGGTTGTTACTAATTGTGATGTGACATTGTCGTTAAGAGAGCAGCTGTCACTCCTAATTGGATTCCTCCAATCCTTTGTCTTTCTTTGCCCTCTTCAACCCCTCCCTCCTATTCCTTAGCGGATTTACCCTCCTTCGCTGTCTCTTTAAGTTGATAAGGTACACACACCTCAGAGCAAACGGTATTGGTTTCTGTTTACTTTTCCAATTTATTACCTAATAAACGCTTATAAGTAAGTTTATTTTTCCTAATATGCTTAAAATAAGTTACTAAAAATTGTCTCTACTATTGGTAATTTGAGATAATTATTTTTAATGTGAATATATTTACCCGTTTAAAAAATTACGAATAAACACATTACGAAAGACACTGACCATAGAGGAAGTGACCTTTCCTTAGTATTCTATATCAATGTAGAAAGCAAGGGTCTGGCACTTAGGCAGGTACAAGCTGTCATCTCACTATGGACTTGCATCAGTTATTTATGTTTAACACACGTAAGTCAGTTTTCTCCTTAGGTCATGGTAACTTACTTCCAATTTCTTGGAAAGCTGTCCACCCTGTTTCTATCCACGCCAGTTTCTCCCTCACAGATATTTACTTCTTATTCCATAGTATCTGATTGGTCCAAACCCCTTCTTCGATTTCACTATTCTTCCTACCCCCTCTTCTCAAGTGTTCATATATATTTCCTAGACTAGATAGCTAAGTAAGAGAAGTTAGAATATAGAGACTGAGTAACAGTAACATGTAGTTCTTGTAAATATGTTAGAATAAAGTCATTTTAGTCTTCACTGATTTTTTATGATATGTAACTCGCAAATTAATACAAATTATGAACGCTTACGATATATATCCTTAGCCCAAGAAAATGTATTGCATATATAATAAATTGTATAATAATAAATATCTGAATATAACAGTCGACGCTTTGATCAAATCGACGCCGTTTTTTTTTCTATGTTAGCCAGTTTTTTTTTTAAATATTACTCGACTTAACGATCCCAAGTCTCCTCTTTCCGTTTCAAGTAGATGTTTCAAAAGTGATATAGGACCCTCGCTGAAAAGGGGTTTTAGTGATAATCATACAATATATCACTAAAGCCCCTTTTTAGCAAGGGTCCTATATCACAAGTAGTAGTTCTAACCAGCGGAACGGTCCCTTCACGTTCCACTAATTCCATGGTGCTAGCCATAGACCAACGTTAGATTATACTACCTTAACTGGACTCATATCTTACAACGCCACAAGGCAGTCAAAGTGAGAAGACGCACTAAAGTCTACATAATACATTCCTTGAGTTATGAATGTATGATCTAATAATGTTATTACTCTTAATAAAGGGTAAGAAAAAAGGGGGGTTTAGTTTGGTGGGTCAGCCTTTTAATATATTTTTGTTATATTCTCCTCTTGTGAGATTTTGGCATATCGTGCATCGACTAACAAATTCTCTGTAAGTAGCTGTTTCGAAGGTAAGATGAAGCTACCATGGAGAGCGGGGGTGACGGGTTCACACCGTTTTTTTTTTTTCAACTTTACGCACTTTTTAAATAGCTAAACATTAAACTGAGTAGTCCTGTATTGGCCTCAACCCATTGTTCATATCTTGTGCTGCCGTTAATCAGTTTTTCACACACAACTTTGACTAGCGTTATTCTGATTTTTATTATTTATTTTATAGGTCATTCTCAACCATACGAGCAATGTAACTCATCTATCTCATTCTAGTGAGCATGATTGATTGGACTACTTCTGGTTTGTTAATAAATCATTGAGCTCTAGGTGTGTCCGAATCTCCATATCGACGTATTTATAATTATATTTATAACTGACATAAAAAATATTTAATTATACAATAATAATTACGTAAAGTGATAAATATTTCATTTAAAGAAGATTTAATAATTTTATTAAATATGAATAAAAAGCAATGTAATAATTAAAAATATAAAATTTAACCTTCAAAATGTTTTTATTTTTTTTTTATTTATTGATATTTACAACTGTATTAAAAAAATACAACAAGTAAATTTGATCATAATGATATGATACAGGATGTAGAGAAACTACCCAGTAGTAGAACTCTAAAAATAGTTTACAATAAAAGGTCACGAGGCCATCTTCTTTTCATGAGCCTCGGAGGATTGCCACGAATGGAAGAGGAAGCAAGGTTAGAACCAGTGGGTTTGGGTGGTTAGGGAGTTTAACCTTCAAAAATTAAATTAAAAATGTAAATGTTGATAAGATCTAACTTCTTCTAACATAATATGTTGATAGACTAGATAATGAACGGGTGTTTCGAACACCTACGTTCTCCTAGAAGATAAAATACAGAGGTGATAAGAATTATTAGGTTTTTTTTCCTTAAATAAAAAACAAATTATTACAAAATATTTTAATACTAAGATATCTAATTTATAAGTAAGTTTGTATTTAGCTGCCTATATACAAGTTAGCTGTGTATATCCTCAGGACAATAAACAAGAACTCTGTCCTAGTAGGATTACTTATCCCTAAGTTTAACAACAACCCAAATACTATATATATGAGATGTATGTGATAATAAAGCCAGTTGTTAAAGTATCTCTGACTTGTTACTCTGCCCGAACCCCCATCTATTTTAAGGTAATCATCCAGACTTATCATAAGTTACATTAACATAAACATAAAGTAGCTAATATTATAAGTTTAACATCACTTCTTTTTTTCATATTAGCATTAAGTCGCAGTAATGGCGGCTTATAATCTTAGCAGTACAGTATTAGGGAATACAAAGAAAAGGGGTTTCAGGATTAGAATCAGATTAGGAACTAAGACAACACAAATCCTAAAACAAATTGCGATTGCCAACCAATTAAGCATTTACCTTCAGTTGAGATTTAATGTCCTTAAGATGAATCTGGGCTATTTTTAGTTTTTTCTTGGTGAGCAAAAACTTTTTAATCCCAGGAAAACCTCATTGGAGTTATTTTGGGATACGAAGGCTTGTCATCAGACCTAATCTACTAACACCTTAATGTAGGGCAAAGTGGCAGCATAGTGGAATTTGTATTGATCCATGTTACAATTGAGGACAAACGTATTAGTAATATTCAACGCATATTAGTAATATACAATACAAAATCAGTCAAAATGAAGGCCGTTTTGTCGTCTTAAGTGCCTGAAGGTACTGAAACTCAACAGCTGGATATATAGCCGTCAGCTGCTGTGTTTAACGTGTGCAACATTGAATGACCATAATGTTCAAAATCTTCTTCATGGTACTAACCTTAGGTTTTGAAGACCCCTACGGTGCCCACCCATGAATAAAATTCGAAGGCTTAGGCACATTTAATGGAAAGGAACGATGAAAATTAATTATTTCCTGAGTGGAAGAATTATATATTCTCGGATAAAACACGTCCTGCCCTTGTACCTGACAATAAAGTTATTAATGTGGGAATGACTCTAACGCTTGAGAGTTTGCAATGCAAGTCCATCTGAGATCCCCAGTGTTCTACTCTAGCAGCATGGTGGTTCAGTCATGTTTTGGGTTGACATTGTGCACAACACATAGATGTTTTCATTAATCCTCAGATGTACCTCAGGAATATTCCGGAGTTCATAATAGCACCATTGGCAAACGATTATGGACAACTCTATTTCTAGTAAACGACAAGGCCCGTCCGCACCAGGCAAGAATCATCTTAGAGTACCTTCGTAAGGCAGGTATCGATTAAATATAGTGACCATCATTCTCTCCTGGTAAGAACCCTATTGAGCATGTCTAGGATAAGCTTCACAAGGCTGTTTAACTGTCGACCGAATGTCCCTAACATTGTCCAGTAAATGAGGGACGCTGTTGTGGAAGAATGTAGAAACCATGACAAAGACGTGATTAAACACTTGATCATGGGCATGTCAGAACAAATTAAAATCTTCATTAGAGCAAAATGTCTAATCTGACCAATAAAAGTAATGAATTACTATAATTAAGAAATTTTAAAGAAGTATTTTTTTCCATTTTGTAACTTTTAGAAGAAAGAAACCATGAAAAAGAAATCCTTATTGTAAAAACATTATTTTTAAATATGTAAAATTTTTACTTTATGTTATCTAACTCTTTGAATTCCTAACTTTTAGAGTTTAGAAAAAACAGTGGTGATGCAAAACCTTTATTGATGTGTGTGACATGAAAGAAAATTCTTATCACTCAACTGATGGTGAATTCGTTAACTGACCATGAAGAAAGGTAATTTGGAAAGTTCGAAAACGTAAATTCCTCAGTTCTAATACGATACGAAATTATAGTGAGCTAAACTGTTCAGTTTGGGGGCCTGTAAATTTAAAATGGTAAGGATAAATGACCTCGATTGGCCTAATAAGTAAAAGAGATTAAAGAAGAGCCAAGGAGAAGGAGACAAGATGAATGGATCTAGGGCTCTAAATGAAAACTAATTAGCCATCGAGAGGTAGTGGCTCTGACAGCCTCCGCTACTCGTCGCTGCAAGTGTACGCTCTTCCATTATCCACCAGGTAGTACTCCACCTCTTGGAGATGTCGAAGCTTCCACGCTGGTATTGTCAGGTAAGTATTGGTTGCGCTATTATACTATCAGACACTGTTCAAGACGTCGTTTCAACGTCCTTAGTTATAAAGACCAATTAGAATTGTTTATAAATGCTGTCATCAAAGTGTGACATCGATGTTTGTTAAAGGACAGGTTTTTATCCTAGGAATAACACTAGCGAACACTTTAAGTATCTTTCTTTATTTCTACAAAATAAATTTGAATATCACTTAATATATAATATCAAAAAACTCTTGACCACTATAAAAAAGAATGAATTAGTGAATAAGTTTTTAATGACTTATCCTTGTTTACAGTTATGAGTTATTATACATTGTGTAATAAGCATAGTTTGTATTTTTGGTTTATAACAATATTAAAATGAATCTTACGGAGCAACGCATTATAGTGTCTGTTAAAAAAAAAAATGTTGATCATATACATATTTTATGGGTCTTCAGGATCAGTCAATAATACAAGACTCAGCTGTGATAGGTTCTGCCAAAGGGCACTATTTTTCTTTGTAAGAAATAACATTACACTAAGGACGTCAAAACTCTCTTAAAGCTTATTATGGCGACAAAGTATACTTTATAGTACAAGAACTGATAAGAAAAAAAGGCAGTTATCTCATCACAGTTTATGGTTACTTTAATGAAAACTATTTATAATTACTAGTCAAACTGATGAGTCTAGTTAGGGGAATAAAAAATGGTAGCTGTTTCAAAACCTTCAAAAATATTAATTTTTCATTCGGAAATATGTGACGTACAGATGTCTATTAGTAGTTTTTATGACATTAGCTAAAATAAATTGATTTATAGTTGTTCTGACAATAAGTTTGATTTATGAAAAACTTTATTTCAGAAAGTTTATTGGGTGTACAGATATCAGTCTGCACTCACATTAAAGCTAGTTAAATTTACTATAATATAGTTAATAATGTTTATCTTATTAGGAGTAGTAGTTTTTATGATATTTGACGACATAAACTCAAAATGTTAATTTCTAGTTGTTCGTGTAAAATGTTGGATTTTTGAAAAAATGTATCTCTAGGCCCAAATAACGCACATATGTCTGCCAACACTCAAAATAAAGGAAATTTAACTCAATATAAAGTAATTTATGACACTTATCTTCGTAGTGGTAGTATTTTTCATGATATTCACATATGAATATAAATTTGGCAAGTGAAAAGTTGTCCGAAGAACTATAAATCAATTTATTTTAAAGATATAGAGCTCCAAATAAAAAAATAATTATTGTTAATGAACGTTTTGAAACAGCCACCCTTTTTTATTCCCGTCCTATACTTGGCAGACTCATCAATTTTGACCAGTAATTATACCAAGTTTTCAATTAATTAATCAAAAAGTGGGGCGAAATAACTGACTTTTTTTTCCTCTTGGGCTCTTGTACTATTACGACTGGCAGGTGTACAAGTCTTTCCACTGAATTGAGACGTTATTCTTTTTCTACTAACTCATTCTCAATAATTTAAAATCACCAACAAAAAACATATAAGTGTATATGAAATTACAAAACTAATAATAAAATTATTCCTGGTCCTAATATAAGTACATAATGAAATTTAGTGATCTCCTCATAAACATTTATTACACTGCATACAGAATTGGCCTCCTTCAGTCTTTATTATTGCTGCACTAAAAACAATTTATGAGCTATACCCCATAGAGCAATGACTACACATTTATACCGATGGGTCTGCGTCCGGTATTAACAAGAGAGCTGGAGCAGGTGTATACTCAATCAACTTCCAATGGTCATTTCCCGTTGGAGCTGGATGTGATAATTATTATGCAGAAATGCAGGCTATCTGCTTTGCGATGGAAGCCACTATTGAATGCAATGACAACACGGTAATCTTCAGCGACTCCCAAGCCGTAATACAAAAACTAAAAACACCAAGTGCCGCAGAGTCACCCACGGAAGAAAAGTGCAGAAACATAGCTGCTATCATGAAGAAAAGAGGAAGTGCACTCTGCAGTGGATACTAGGCCATGTTGGCATAGATGGAAATGAACAAGCTGACAAGTTGGCTAAACTTGGTTGTGCAGAGAACCAGCTTGTTCTACCACTTTCCTACAAAACAGTAAAATCACTTATAAACTCTTATTGTAAAGACAGAACAAGTGTTAGACACAATGTTCAAGCGGAAGGAAAGAAGTGGGACAGCCTACTGGATAAGGATAAACTAATCCCCGGCAATCTTAGCAGAGCTGAGAGAGTGGCCTGTTTTCGGCTAGAAACAGGACATGATTTGCTCCAAAAACCCCTCCATCGAATTGGCACTGTGGATTCCCCGAAATGTCCTCTATGCAACATGGGAGACATGGATGGAGACCAGCTTTTGGCGTGTGTTGGTCTGGAGGATGTTGAGCGAGATGCGGACCAACTAAGAGGAAGAGTCAAATTGTATTGGGCTGCGAGGGGGAAAATGTCGTAATAGCCCACTTCCTGTGGCGTAGGAAAAAAAACTATTGTCACATAGGTCACCCCTTAGATATTTTCCCTTGCAATTTGCTTCAGTGTTAGCGCCAAGGTAGTTGTCGAACAATATTGGTAGCTGAAGTCCGTGAATATTTCATTATTTGCCCGGGAATCTTCCAATTCGTTCTCTACGTCGCTTGTTTCTCGAAAAAAGTTTCAGAAATAGGAAATTGGTATTCTTGGTCCATAGTAATTTGAAAAGTGCGAAAACAAATTGCTATTGGGCGCCTAAAACGTATTGTTAGATCTTAATCATAGGTTAAAAATATCGTTTACCTGATTGACTATTCAAAACTATAACTATAAAAACGAGTACGCTGTTCAAAAATACATGCCCCGCATGTCAACCTAGAGCCACCATTAAGGGTTGTTTAAAAAAAAAATTAGTATTTTCCAAGATTTTTTTAATCTTATGTTGTTTTAATGTTTTGTCTCGTCTATATGTATAGTCTTAAATTTTAATACATATTAAATCCTAACCTTTTTTTTTTTATTTTGGATTTTGTCAAATTAATCATAAATAATGCTCCATTTTTCATAAATTAAACATACAGATACCAATAAATTGTGAACTTAAGTGTTTCGTTCTTTTTCAAATTTAAAAAAAATATTTTTATGATTATAAATCTTATAATTATTGTTGTTATAATTATTTTTCATGCTTATGCATGCTGGAACGTATGCGATTCTATATAAGAAATATAAGTGACAGATTAAGTGAAAGGGGCCAGAGAACTAACTAACTAGTAGAGTTGGTGACAGTGTAATAAACCATAGAGGGGACTTATTTTAATTCTAACCACGTCAGCGGCTATCTGATCAAACATTTTACGCCCGTGGGTAGAACTTTCCGCTCGGTTATATCTACCATCTCTGGTGAAGAGACTGTTTCTACTTCGTTTATGTTCCCCTGCTTCTCCTTCGATGTCACTACTCGATAAGTATCACAATTTCCGTGAAAATTTCAGGGTTGCAACAACACCTTCGAACATGTTAAAACATAAACTCATGTAAGTTGATTATTCATACGACTGATAAGAAAATCCGGTACAAAGCTAGGTATCACCTGTTCCGAATATATTGTATATCCACAAGTTACACAGTGGAATAGTTATGTAACTTTTTGTATTATTTTTATGAATTATATAGTAACCAGTTCATGTTAAGAAAATGAATTTCTTTAATTTAGAACTTAAAGTTTACCACGCCTTTACTAGACGGACTTTTGTGTGGGACAGCATAGATAGAGAGTGAGGTTTAGATATTCAACTGTATACTAATAAATGGAGATGGTCAGTGAGTGGGGGAAGGGGGGTGCGGTCAGAAAAAAAAAACACAAATGTTTAAAGTTACGAAGCTTTGTAAAGAAGTACTACTACTAGACAAACGGTTATGCAAGGAGGTTAGAATAACGATCGAGCACAAGATACCCAATTAAAGGTAACCACCGAATGAGGCTGGGTGAACCATGGAGGGCTCACGAACCCACTGGGCTGACAGTGAAATTTAAAATAATTCTTGCCACAGCCGGATTCGAAACCGGGTCCTTAACGTTATTACCACAATTCTGCTATATACATCGTTAATAAAGAATAAATTAGTGAATAAGATTTTAATTTATTAGAATTTATCTTAGTTTACATTTATGAATTATTATACATAATCAACATAGCTTGCATTTTTGGTTTATAACAATGTTAAAATATAATTTTGCTTATAGATCAATACTTTCTGTCATAATATTTAAACAAAATAGACTTTGATCATTTTATATAAAATTGAGTATTGAGAGTGAGGATCAGTCAATAATACAATTATATGTAGGCGACGTCTCGCAAATTTATTGTTTGCATAGTAAAAAAAAACTACTAAATATTATTAACTAAAACTACTAAATTTAACTAAATATTATAAAACTACATGTACAAAGTGTGATTTGAGGTTAATAAATAACTAGTTATGTTTTAATTATAATTTTCCATTTCAGTTTGTTAATGTCTTTATTAAGTAATGTTTTTATTGTAATAGTTATGATTGTCAAATTATACTATGTACATATAGTTTTTTAATAATTAGTTAAGAAATTATCTGTCCTATAAAACTGTTTTTTTTTCATTGTAGGACATGATTATGCAAACAATGAAGTTCCAAAATGTTGCCTAAGTATAGTTGTATTATTGACTGATCCTCAAGACCCACAAAATATTTATCCACAGCAATAAAGAAAAAGAGTATCTCCAATATCATCTCGTATTTTTTTTTTTTTTTTAGACCTACAATTTCCATCAAAAATACATCGAAATTAATTTTCTAATTATTAATTTGATGAATCATCAGATTAATTAAATATGAGCAGCGGAAACTGTTTCAGTCTAATTCGTAAGTTAAGAATTATATTTCTCATATGTCTTTAATTCGAACCCACAAAGTAGTGTGAGCCTTAGGTAGCTTTTATAATTTTAAATTATTCCAATTGTACTTTATACCCTTCCAATTAAAAATCTCTATTAGAGGGTGGCATAAAAATGGCAGTTAATGCCACTTAATGGGCGGGCTTTGGCCAAACAGCGCCCTCCTCCCGCTCACTAACGAACTCTAAATTAGTGGCTCCTGATAAAGGGAAAGGTAAATTTGTGAGGCCTTTTAAGCTTTCATCTCTTTGGCGAATTCATTCCGACTGGAATTCAGCGTGGGGCAACGACCTTGTGTACTCCATTTCTATATAAATAAGTAAATAGTTGCACTAATAAATTATTAATATATTAAACCAATGGTGTGTAATTTTTTTTTCATCAATAAATAGAGAAATAATTTTACTATGTCGGACAGACCCAACCAAAAAGTTGCAATGGCGTCACCTGTCTTCTTATTGGTTAAATGATGGTTCAGAGATATTTTTGATGATAGGTGGAAACAAATGAGGCTAGAGTACCACTATCTTGTTTTTAATATTTTATAAATAGCCAGTTAGACTCATAAATTCATTTTTTTTTTTTAAGACAGCCAACTGCACTTCAATTTCGACTATTACAATACTTACTCGACGAACGGCCTAAACTTCCAACTAATCACAACAGAGTCATTTATACCTCTATATAGTTAATGCACCCTACTACGTTCCCAACAGAACACTACATAACGACCTTCACATCTATTTTCTCCTTGACCTCATACAAACCAAATTCTCAAAATTCCATATAAGCCTTACTAATCATCCTAATCCTTTTGTTCAATCCTTATCCACTTCCTGGATCCTAGCTCCTGAAAAGAATATGGTTTCGAGATCTTCTAACTCTGAAACATTATTAGAATGGGTAGTTTCTCTGCATGGCTGAATTATATCATTATGATGTTATTTCAAATTTACTAGATTTTTATTTTATTTTTATGTAAATACAGTTTATATTAAAAATAAAAAATAAAACTATTTTTTTAAATTCAATTCTATACTTTTACAACTATATGAAATATTAAAAGTAATTATAATCTAATGCAATTAAAAGTAATGTAATCTATAATTTTTCATAAGTATCACCTAAGTACACGTATTAAAAATATAACTACTCCTTACCCATCCTAACCCATTAGTTCTTAATCTCTCACCCTTAACAATCCCTCATAGTTCTCCGAGGCGTCTGAAAATAAGATGGCCTCTGGACCTTCTAATTTAAATTAATACTTTAAATACTACCAATGGGTTGTTCCTTCCCAAGATTTTCAAGTATTTGAAACATTCAGCCAATTTATTTATTGTATTTTATTATTTTGTACAGTTGTAAATTACATTAAATAAATAAATGAAAAAATATATATATAACTCTGAAAAATAAAATAATTTTTTTCAGAATTTGAGTAATAAAAATCAAAAATGAAATAAAAACGAAAGCTACGACCCCCTTTAATCCCCTTAACATGTCCCCTGCTTAATACCGTTTGAGTTCTACCAACACTTCAGGTCTAAAATTTCAATGTAAGCCTCACCTGACTCCAGAAGAACCGCTTTTTCCTACCGTTACTCTAGACTCTCTACCACTTTACATATATATTATGTTTTCTAGAAAAACTATTTCCCGTGTTTGGAAAAAAAAAATGATAAATAAAAAAGACCAACTTAGTACGAAGCAATCCTTATAGAAAAGAAAGACTATAGAGAATGATTTTACTCCTTCCTTTGTATATTATCCTATCGAATAGTCTCGTTTTAAGCTTTCGTTTTTGGCGCATAGAGTAATACATTTTTTTATCAATATATCTTTATTTATTTGTTTATTAACAGATCGCTTTATTAAGCAAAACGGCATAGGATTAAATGTGATATTAAATAGTTGACCGGAATCGTTTTAATGCGGCCTTTTAATTAAATCAACCAAAAAAAGAGATAGATACAAGTAAATAAAAAGAAACGTATTATATAATCCACTTAATTGTAAATAAGCATAAATATTAAAATTATATGTTAAAAAAATGTTAAAGATTTAGAAAATGTTCAAGATGTTTTCATTTGTTGTTTACATTCAGATTTTTTTCCATGTCCAAAAAATGCTAAATAACTTTTAATAAATATCACATAAGCAAGGCCGATATGTGTTATTTCTACTTTAGTGGCAGCTCTAACAGCACAACACGATCTATATAACCTTTGACTTACTACTTCAATAGCTTCACATTACAGAGTAAAATTTCTGGGTTTTTTTTGTTTTGTTTTTTCTGATCTCCTTGAAAAATAAACATAAACAAATTAAATATATACAATAAATGTCTGTTAGCACTCAAAAAAAATAAAGTAAAATTGCTGGTAAATTGGCCTGGCAAATGAATGCATGACATCTGTAATGATTACGAGAACGCGAAAACTAAAAAAAAAATAGTTTATTTTTTAATAACCTTAAACGGATAGAATGTAAGACTAGATGTTTCTTTTTCCGTTTGTGCGGTAGAAATCCAGGAGAAATATATACAACTTATGTTTTACAGTCTTCTTTTTATATACAAATATTTTTTTTTTAATAATTTATTTATTGATATTTACAACTGTATACACATATATACAACAAGTAAATTTGCTGTAGGTGACATAGTGACATGATACCCACTGATAGAACTCCAATAACATTTTTAGAGAAGATCTCGAGGCCATCTTCTTTTCAGACGCCTAGGAGAATTATTAGGTAATAAAGGAGAAGCCAGGTTAGAAACAAGTGGATTTGGGTGGTTGAGAAGTTTATTATGGAAGGAACGGTATCTGGTTCTGGCCAAATCGGCAACATATGGAATATTGAGGTCCTGATGGATGACTTGATTTGTGACAAAGTAAGGAGCATTAAGGATTTTACGAAGGATTTTGGACTGTAAGGATTGGATTCTGGAGGAATTTGATGGTTTAGTGGAGCCCCATAGCTCAACTCCGTATGTCCAGATAGGCCTTATAATAGTCATGTAGATCAGTCTTTTGTAATGGATTGGCAATTTAGACCGTTTGTCTAGTTAATGTTGCAATAGTCGGAATCTACGAGCAGTTTCTTGTCTTTTTAGTCTTCTGTGAGGATTCCATGTCAGTCGTTTGTCTAGATGTAGTCCTACAAATATTTTAATCCAGGAAAATATGCTTATTCTTTATATGCCTGAATTCAAGCACCATGACTCCGTCAGACTAAAGGACCTAACCAGGAATGTCCAAGAACTAGGATGAACTGAAGTCATTAATGGAGTAAGGGAAATTAGACCTTGGCTTTGAAGGGTCTGAGAGTATATAAGGTAGTTAAGAAAAAGTGATCCAAAAATATTTAAATGAGAAAACAAATTGTGAGGTAAATGCATAATCCAGTATGAAGGTTAATTTTTACTTTCCTACATATATAATCTGGGGAAGTATTTTATTTGTGAAAATTTCAAATCTAATTTTTTGAACGAACTCATATGTTTTAAGGTCCAAGTCTAACAAAATAGTTGGAGTATATATGTGAACTAGGGGTGAGTAGCGTATTGGTGAGGCATTGTATAACTGTAAGGACCTGGGTTCGAATCCAGCTGTGGTAGATAATTATTATCTGTTTCACTGTAGCCATGATTCAGCCAGTTGGGTTCAAAAAACATCCGGAGTCCACTCAGCCTCATAAAGTTGGTACCCTTAATTGGGTAGAAATCTGGCAGTTATTGAGCATAATTACGCAGTATAGTTTTCACTATAATCAATGCAATTAAACTGTCAATTTATACCACCGGTTAAATACAAAATTTTTTACCGTTTTATTGTAAACATCTCTAATCATCTTGGTTCAATTTGTCAAATCAATTTAATTGAACAGTATTTAAAATTAGGTCTTATTCTTATTTAAGTAGTCTGAAAGTGCTTAAATGGTGAATTTTCAAAATCGCTTCTTCTAAAGTACCTTATTTTAAATAATCAACCATCTTCCATTTTTAGAAGTAATTAAAAATTAATTTAAACTGTAAAACAATTTCACATTTAAATAAGGGAACACTATGTTTAACAAACGAATTTCTGAAAGGAAAGTATATAAGTATGATAATAAGAATTTATAATAAATAATTGGTAAATATATATTTTTTTTTTTTGGATAAATAAATATCAACTTACAAAGTTATAGAAGGTAATGGAAAATGGCAAAAAACTTGAGACTGAAATCTGAATTTAAAAAAAATATATTTTTGTGTTTCCATGGTTGCTATGACAATTTTGTTTTACTTTAACTAAATATCAATGGAACTAAAATGAAAATAAATTAAAATACTATTTCGTAACAATAATGAAATTGCTTTTTAGAAATGAGCAAAGATCAATTTCTACTCCAACATAATGGTAAAGGTGCTATGAAGCGAACATAATACCATTTTTATTTTTATTTTTATTTATTTATTTTATTTTATTTATTTATTCCTTACAGCTTATAAAACAATATTAAATAAAAAATAACTTTAATAAAATTCTGGATCAAATCAATTATCTTATTACAATTAATATGTTGTCCTTCTTTTCACATGAAACTTTGACTATCAACCCATAAATAATACATTGTTAAATGAACCACAAGTGTACTTCTATTATTGTAAAATGTATTATTATTGTACACTGACCGCTAAGTGAGGTATTGTATACCGGCCTCAGGTTCCACAGCTGAGACTAATGCTACAGATTATTCCACGAGTAATTAACCTAACATTACCTCTCTGTCCTACTTCTACATCTGTCACTCTAGCCCTGTCAGGCCAATTAATTAAAATATTTAAATATGACTAAGTCTATGTAACGTGCTGATAGTGTCATTAATCAAACCAGATTTATTTTTTTCACTTTTTCAAAAATGTAATATTTAGTTTCCCAGTAATAGAACACTGGGATCTTATGGTGAAATGTTTTATCAACGGAGACGGAGAGAGAATAAGGCAGTCCTTTCCCACCAATTTTCGACTACTTTAATGAAAACTACTCATTATTACTATTCTAAATTGATGAATCTGCCAAGTACAAGTATAGTACAAGAGCCCAAGAGGAGAAAAAAGGCAGTTATTTCATCCCAATTTATTATTACTTTTTTGAAAACTAGGTATAATTACTAGTCAAAATTGATGAGTCTGCCAAGTATAGTTATGGGGACAAAATAACGTCTGTTTCAAAACGTTAAAAATAATTAATTTTTTATTCAGAGCTCTATATAAGCCCTAGTAGAGCTATTTACGTCCAATAGTTCCCGATGTATGACTTTTTAATAAGCAATATTTTATAAACAACACACGAAAAATCAGAATATTTCAAAAATCATTCTACTTGCAGATGTTTATTCTCACTCAAATTAAAGCTTGTTTAATATGTTATATTATAAGTATCTTCGTAGCAGTAATGTAGTAAGTAAATATGTGCTCATAATATTTGCTAAAATAAATTGATTTTTAGTTTTTCGGACGAAATTTCATGTGCTACATTTATATACATTTCATAAAGACCCCTACGAAGATATGTGTCATATACTACTTTATAGTAAGTTAAATAAACTTTATTTTGAGTGCTGGCAGACATATATATACGTTATGATTTTAGATATATATTTTTCAAACATTTAATCCGAACAACTTGAAATTAACATTTTGTATTTTGTATGTTTGTATTTTTATATTTAATAATTGTTTTTGGTAGTTTCTAAGATATAGAGCTCCGAATGAAAAATTAATATTTTTTTAAGGTTTTGAAACAGCCGCCATTTTTCTTATAATATAATAAGAAATAAAATTGAGGCTCTTGTACTAAAACAGGAAGGCACGGATAAGAGGAGGAAACGGTGGCACGAAGAAATTTCAGATTACGTGGTTATTTTCCTCAAATATGAAGAAAATATTCGCAAGAAGTGACGAAAAAACAGTACACGAGAAACTTTTAAAGACGGATTGGGTCACGTATGTGAAGAAGCAACGTTATCCGTAAGCGTTGCAATGCATATCCGCGACGAACTTGAAAGTCTGAAAAAACCGGGGATCATCGTGAATAGCACGTCCCTCTTCAATAGTCCCTTGCATGCAGTTCGGGAAAAGGGTGGGCCAGAGGATCAGACGGAGAAATATGGAGTTGTAATAGATTATAGGAAGCTTAATGAGAACACTTTGGACGAGCGATATCCGATCTCTAGGTTCGAGGACATCTTGGACAGATTGGTTGGGGCCATAATGTTTAGTACCTGTGACCTCAAAGCGGTGTACCATCAAATAAAGACGCACTAAAAATCCCAACGTGAGACGGTGTTCACATTTAGGAGGGGCGGCTTTGAATTTACGAGAATGCTTATTGAGACATGAAATGCCCCTATTACGTACCCACGTCTCATGAACGTGATTCTTCAGGAACTCTTGCGGGGAATCGACGAATCAATGTGTCAGATCTATATGGACGACCTTTTAGATTTTAGCAAGACGGATAAAGAACTTGCAGATCGTTAATCAGAAGGTAGTTCGCTCTGAAATTGTCTCAAGAAAAGTCGAAAAAGAAAATACACTTTTTAGGACACACTATTTCCCGAGAAGAGGTCAAACCCGAGGCGCATGAAGTCGAAGCGCTTATAAAGATTATAGTGCCTAGAGATGTAAAATTAGATAAGAACTAAGATAAAAAAGTAGAGACGTAATGAGTCGAAAATGTTAGCACAAAAAGATTAATCAACGGAATTCGCTGCAATACAATAAATTATAATAATGTACCCAAAAATAACATATAAAGTAGAAAGATGAAAAAACTAACAGCGTTCATACCACAAATAAAAGGCGATCCATCCCCGCTGGACCCACCCCGCTAAGACTCCCGGAGAGCGACGGTCCTATATCACTTTTGAAATATTAGCTGAAAACGGGAAAAGGAGACTTTAAGATGTCAGTGTGGAAGGTAAAAATAAATAACACTATTATTCAAGCATTCAGAGTGTTCAATTCATTTCTACTTGTTTCTTATTTTAACATTACTAACGTTAATTTGTTCTAAAGGGACGGATGAATGTAACAATAGCGAATGATATTTTTTGAACAATCCATCGTAAGACTTTTTAATCGTGTAACTGCAAAGACAAAATTACAGAGAGAAATGGATAAAATTTACTAAAATAAAGTTTGAGAAAAGGTTTTAATTGTATGTATAGATTGTTATGATAAATGTTAAAACTAACGTTAACCGATGGAATAAAAAGAATCGAAAATTAACTAATAGATAATATAAATAAGTGCAAAAATTTCTATTTTAATATTCTCTTCCTGTCAAACATTACTCTTGAATATTACAAATTTATTTATTAAGTTTATTGTGATTGGATTTAATAAAGATCCTGGTTCTAATCTACTTTTTTTCTGAAAAATGATGATTAGGTAGTAAATAGTTCTTTAAATTTGTAAAATGAAATGTATCGCCTTGTTTGATTATTTTCTTGTATTTTTTTTACAGGCATGATTTCCCATAAATTTATTCCTTTAATCCTTTATAGATTTGTATTTGTTTTTGTAATTCCTTTCATTTCTTTTTTCGCAGGTAAGTTGAGTGCTATTTTGAAAGAGAAATATGAAAAGCTGTGATATGTCGGTGAATGCCATTCTGGTAGTGGACACTCCAATCAACCAGTCAAAGGGTAATGAAATGAACATTTTTTGAAAATATTCCTCGTATACTGCTGGTTCTCTTTTAATCACGCCAAATTAAAGGGTCAAATTTTTAACTATTTCTATTTTTCCATAGAATATAAAGTATTAACTTCTAGTATATAGTTTAAGAATATTATTAATTTATTTGCATATTTGATGCCTTATAACATATATATTTGGGTAAATTTAAATAAAAGTGAAAATTAACGAAATTTGATAAGATATACATTGTATCTTAAATGTTATATAATTTGATTTTAAAAACGTGCGCTTTTATTTTTATTTTATTTGTGTGGGTGTGTAAGTTTTAATCATACTAACAAAGCTTTCATTTTGTAAAGTTTTAGTCTTAGTCTATCTTTATTTGTTTTTATGATATAGTAGCTGCTTGAATTTACATCACCAAATTTTTATCTTTGAAATTTAAAATTAATTTTTTATGAAACTATTTTTAACATGCATTGTTCTCATAAACGGTGCTTTTAATATGTATAAAATTTTCTTGGTTCGTAGCGTATGGTTTCGACCCAATTCACAAAAACTAAGCTTATATTTTTTTAAAAGATTATATTTACAACAAATATTTATATTTTCTTAAAATGTATTATATTTAATCTAGGCAAATACTTTACTAATTAGAAATATACTAACTTACATGTTTGATGGTAAGATCCTGTATTTTTGCTAAGCAGGGCAGCATTATTCTTTGTTTGTTTCTGTTTAGTGGGACAAACATCATTGATCATCAACGTCATTTATACCTTATTTAATTTTCTTATATTGGTTTAATTTTCTTCATTTATTTATTTGTTTAATTTGATTATTATTTATTCATTGTTATTATTTTTTAACGTTCAATATTATTTTGTTATCAGTAAACCTTTTGATTATAAAAACTCAAACGTTAATTCTATTGTTTTATCATCATTGTCTCTGAGGACTTTTGAAATATCTGGGTTTAATCCTAAGCTATTGAGGCGTGATGTGAAATATGGGCATTGTTGTAAAATATGGCTAATTGTCAAATTGTTGTTGCAATACTGGTAGCTCGGGGGCGTTTCTTTTGAAATAAGATAGGAGTGGGTGAGCCTCGTGTGACCTATTCTCAGCCTGGTCAGTACAACCTCCTCTCTACGGCATTTGCGACTAGAGGAACCCTAGGGCTTACGTCCTTTTTAATAATTTTCAGTTTACTCCTTGGGCTTTCATTCCACAAATATCGCTATTTATTTTTTTATTTCCTTTTCAAGGGGTTTGCTCATTTCTAATGGAGTTAAAATTGCGTTACTCCCTCCTGGAAGCGCGAGTGCTTCTCTTGCAGCGTAATCGGCCAGTTCATTCCCTGCGATTCCTACATGACTTGGTACCCATATAAATGTAACTGATATATATTGTGTTAGAGTATTTAACTAAAAATTAATGCAAGAAATTTTCGGATGTTCTGGATGCATACAATATATAAGGGCAACATTATTATCCTAGGGAATGAACAGAAAGATATTTAGATTACATTATGTGTTTGAATAGAAGTTATTACATTCCAATGTACCAAATTAATATAAATTTTCTTAATAAATATCGGTTTGTAAGATAAATAAACAATATCCATTACTTTTTAATATATAGTAATAGGTTTTGGGCAATCTCAACAACTAGGTATATATATTTTCTATTGAGGCCCCTATTTCTAGAAACTTTCTGGCAATTCGATGAGTGGTCTATAAATTTAAATACATTTTTATCAAATAAAAAAGTTTTGGTTAATCTAGGTAAAGGTGTATATATTGTTTTATACAAGCCCCTCCCAACGACAGAATACGGAAGAATGAGAAAGCCAGTGCCGCTGCAATGATTGGGCTGGAAAGAGTGGAGTCTCATGTTACTAATATAATGGAGTACCCATGGAAGGCTTTCCCTGTGGCCGAAAAAAAAAAAATCTATACGAAATGGAAAGATGCTCCAAACTTTCCTTGGCATTTGGGCAACGTATAAATTTAGCAAACATAAAAAAACCTTTTTCTCTGGGCGTGAAATTCTTAATAAAATATAAAACACTGTATTAATAAAACGAATTCTGCAATTTTTTTGTAAATTAAAATAACAGTAGTTTATTAAGAAAAAAATAATCTCAATTATCTATTTCAAAATAATTTTTTTCGGACGTATACGTTGTTTAAGAATAGACAAATTAATTTGTCCGTTTACAGAAAATTTTACCCTAACACATCAGTTAATAGTCCTGAAATAATCAGGTTTGATATAACTGTGAATTAGCCCCTTCAGGAGCTGTGTACACCATAAGAAATTGCTTACCAGAGTAGCTGGCTTGCTGAATGAACAAATGAAGGGGCTTTAGTTAAATATGATCGAGTTACTGAAGCTGAAATACGGTTCGGTATACAGCAAAACGAAAAATCTTGTTCTCTAAATTTGTCGAATAAAAATAATTTTCAGCGGTTCACATAATTATTACATTTATTGGTTAATATCTATTAAAATGATTTCCAGTGAATTTAATGGGCTACATATGGAAATGGCATGAGAGATATGAGGGGAGCACTATACAGAGCTATCACCACCAGTTGTCAAAATTAATTCTTAGACTGGGGGGGGGGGTCACACAACCAGCTCATTTTCAGTATTTTACTGACATTACCAGGCATGAAATTTGTTGCCTAAGCCATTTATGAATATTAAGATGTCTTTGTAATTTGTTATTAACAAACTTGATCATTTTTGGCGCGTAGCTCAAAAAGTTAACATTTTCTTCATGGTTATCATTACTGATTCTATTAAATGATATTTTATTCACTAAAAATTCTGTAAAGTAGGTTTTGTAAAAAATAAAATCATATTCGTTTATAGCATCGTCTAAAACCTTTGAATACCATTTTACATAGAAATTAAAAACCAGAAATTGTTCAATTTAGTGTTTTGGAATTTTTTTTTCCTTCGGTGTCCATTGTTCATATAATCGTACATAACTCCTTTTCTTTTTATCCGATTCCCACCTTAATACAGTTGTAAGAAAGCTGAATGTTTGCTCTTTTTATTTATATTATCACAATTTAATGCCGTTATAAGAGCGAAATATTGGTTTCAAAGAAAAAAAAGTCAAACGTCTTATGTTATATCTCCGGCTCTATCTAATTTATTTATACTAGAACGGGTTTGTGCCTTTTGGTACAGTTAAGGGAAACCTAAATCACTCCCAAGCTGTAGATTAGACAAGTCATGATAAATTAATTTCTATTTTTTACCATAGCTTTTTACTATGCTATATAAGCAACTAAAAAGCTATGGTAAAAAATAGAAATTTCCTATGAAATTTCTATTTTTTACCATATATTTTCATTATATCATGTTATTTACCAATACAAATAACTTTCTCATTATAATATATGTAGTGAATGAATTTAAATAGCCTTTTATTTATGCAATAAATTAAAATCATTATAAAATATAATATAAACATTTAAGGAAGATAGAGAAAAAAAAAATAAATAAATTTATATCTATACAATAGTTGACAAAACATTAACTTCTATCAATTTTCTTTCCATGTTTCTGTATCCTTTCCTGCATAGGCCTTCCCTTTCGGGAGCAATAGTCAGCACTTCCCGGGGTGACCAGCTTCCAGGTATGCCTGCCCCTAGCAGCTCTCCACCAGAGGGGTTCTGCCATCCTCTTGGACATATCGCTCCATCTTTTCTTTTGACGCCCTCTTCTTCTTTGAAGGTCGTATGGAGTCCATTCTGTGGCAATTTTGACCATCTATCATCTTCCCATCGAAGGAGATGCCCTGCCCATTTCCATTTGCTCAATTTTGTCATCTTCAGTGCCAGTGAGTCCTGTTTCTTTCTGGATGCAAGCATTTTTTAATCGATCTCTTTTCCCCACGTTCACAATGCTTCTTCCAATATTATTTTTCCACACCTGTAATTTCCTCCCCTGAGCTATAGTCAGTGACCACGCTTGGCATTCATAAGTGACCACTGGGCTAATGCAACTATCAAAGACCTGCCTTTTAAGATCAATACTTGTTTTTCCCTTCATTATATGCCTAAGGGACCAAAACGTTTTCCAACCGAGAGATATAATAAGCAAGTAATTAAATCATTAATCCAATGTGTAAATAACTAAATATACTAAGTTAATCAATTAATCTATCTACATCACTAAATCTAACAATTACGAAGCATTGCCGGGTCTGAAACGTTATATGTCATCCAATAAGCACCTCTATGATACGGAAACAACAGTATCCCGTCATAATTAAATGACATAATATTCTGCCTAAATTGGACTAAATACAACAGATTAACAGTAATTACAAACGACATCCATTCCACCAAATGGAATTATTATTCTGAAACATCTCAGCTAACTAATGAGCCCCATCTTTCTTGTTATTACAGCCTAATACGCTCGAGTGTAGTAGCGTGGGGGATCACTACACCTGTTCTCCCTTCTTCCTCAATGTTAAATATACCTCAGTAGTTTCATCTTACTAACATCTTAATTAGTATATTTAATTAATTTTAATATTATTATAAACAGCATTCATTCTTGTAGTAATTTTTTTAATAATATGATATAAAGATTTTATTTTCTTCGCATTGCCTAAACCTGTATGTAGTAAATTATAATGAATAAAAAATAGAGTAATTGTTAATCATAGTTTCACCACTTCTTATTTATTAAATTATTTAAAATAAAAACTCTAGTGTTTATGTGAACAAAATGTGTTTCCATGAATCTGATACAACTACACTGGAATGTATTTTTTTTTCTGGAGAAAAATATTTATCCGGATATTGAAAATTTCAAGAAGTAATCTTTTGGATCTCTAATGTGGATACCAAAAAACATTCATTGGTAACCTTTATTCTTGGTCAATGTTATTTATCCTAAAGTAACGTAATCGCCGTTTTTTGCTATTTTTTATATTATGAGATTACTTTTTAGAATGAATATGAATAGTTGTCAATAACAAAACAATAAACATATGTTCCAATATAAGCTAATATACTATGCTAGAGTGACGATACTACAATTAACAAAAACCACCAATGTTACTTGAATAAAGTTTTAAATAATAACAATAATTATTGATCCATTTATAACTTAAGTTTGTAATAAAAATAAATTCCATCTATTTCACCCTCAGGCTTCCACTATTTTTAATATTTCTAAAGCACTTATCCTGCATAAAATAAAAAATTAAAACGCTAGAGTTCTTAGTTCATATATCTTTTTCTTGAACGTTTCGGGGCTACTGTGTCCCACGTTTAGCTTCTAATTTACCCCGGTATTATCTTTTTTTCTTTAATTTATTTTATACTAGATCAGCCTGGTGGGCCTTACATTGTTTATATAACTGTTACATTATATATTCTTATTATTATCGATTGAGTCACATGTGTTATATTATTATTTTTCAAAATTAAAAAGGTTTAGATTGTTTGTATGCAGCACACGCATACATTTCCTGCAACCATTTCAACCTATACACTCTACAAAATTTGGGTGTGTCGGTTATATTTATGTGGGTTCCAAACGTATAAATCGCAAGAAATAAATGAACTGGTCATTCGAGCAAGAGAAGCACTCGCGCTCTCTGTACGGGGTACCTCAAAAGAGAAATCAAAGACAGATGGCAATCTTTATGGAACGAAGAGTAAACTAAAAATTATAAATAAAAAAAAATACCAATAATGCCGTAAATTTCGTAAATAGGCGATCGGACGAATGACTCATTCACGGACAGGCTGAGAATAAGTCACACGAGGCTCACTCACTCTTATCTATTCTCAAAACAAACGCCTCCGAAATTTCAATATTGTAAGAACAATGTGACCATATCTTTCAGGAATACCCTATTCCTCACATCACACCTCAATAGCTTAGGATTAAACCCCAATATTTCTAAAACCCTTATTTAGAAAAGATGCTAAAACAATAAAATTAGTATTTCAGTTTTTATAATCAAAAGGTTTACTGTCACAAATGTAATATCAAAAATACGAAAAAATTTATCATTTAAATATAAACATAAATTACCAAAATAAAATAAAACAAACTTTACCAAAATTAAATAAAAAATTAATGGCGTTGATGGGCAGTGATGTTTTAGGCCATTAAACAAAAACAAACAATTAAACAACTTTCGTCGACAAAATTTTTGATCTTAAATCAAATTCAACTGCATACCTACTATAATTTAGCTGTTATGTTTTAAAGTAAGCTGAATCAAAAAAGCCCTCTAACCTCCTTCTAGATAACATTAATTTTTGGGAGGGTTTTAGAAAAAATACAACAAATTAAGAAATAACTTTTTATTGATATAAAATTTTAAAAAATTAGTTTTTCTTTTATTTTTTTAGTTTTACATACCCTAAAAAACTGAATCCCTACCAATTTATCGCATCTACGTCCTTACAAAGTCATATTACCCAAGTTTCAAATGTCTAAATTCTTCCTTTGCTACGTACTTATCCCGATTATACTAAAACACTGTGATTGTATTACAGTTTTTTCTCTTAAGAAGAATACGTTAGAAAAACATATCAGTCACTCTAAAAGCCTCGGAAACTCAGAACCTCTAAACACTGCTTTTGATTGCTGTTCTTTTTCTGAGAAATACTAAAAAAATGAAGAAATAAATGACTTAGATTTCATCTAATTATATAGTGTAATTTCATTCGCCAAACTCCCCTATCACTAAAGTTATTCTACTGTATACAATAAATGCAATCGCATTTATATAAAATTAAAATTTCTTAAAATTATATGTCACTTGAAAATTCTTAATATTTAAATAAAATGTAATGATAGATTATAGTTATTAGTTATTATAGGAATTGATAAATTATAATAAGATTTCATGATAATAAAGTAATAAATGCTGATATAGAGCCCATTGAATTCTGTTCTGAAAGAAATTTAATTTTAACCATTTCTTTTGACACCCATTGTTACATTAAACAAAGGGAAAAAATAAATCAATTCGTTTATTATTTATAACTTGAAATCAATCCAGTTCGGTATTTGTTTTTAATTTTCTTCATTTTAAAATATAATAAATCCAATACGGTCCGACCGGATGACAACATCTATCGGTTGGTGCCAAAATAACACATAAAGATAATAGACATAAGTGAAATGTAGTTATTACAATTTTGACTATTAGGCTGTTGTGGAGGCTATACAATCTTTAAGTTGGATAAGTACAATATGAATTGATCTCATGTGATACAACTAATAATTTAATTAACTACTACTAAAATAAAAATATAGTAAAAAATAAAATAACAATTATTAAATTGAAAATAGCAATAACAATAACTGAAATGACATTAAAGTGAATAATAAAGCTCCAAATTTAAAATTAGTGAATTAATATAATAATGAGAATAAAACAAGATGATACAGAATATGATAAAAATAAGGATCTAATAATATATATTACTAAGCACACACATGCATTGCTAATTCTAATCGTATTATAATAAATAAATTATGTAGAGTAAAAAAAATAGAGATATGGTCATTTGTTGAATCAAAATTGATTATGTATATCAATTGTACTATATTTATGAAATTTTAATGTTTTTTTGTTAGTTATTAATAATATTTATTTGATGAAAAAATTAATGATGGCATTAGTAAGATATCATTATCATCGTCATAGGTGCTACAATTCATTTTTTAGTTTAGCCTCCTCAGTTAGTCTCGCCCATTGGTCGCTCTCTCTAGCAGCTGTTCTCCAGTTAGCTAGTCCAAGAAGAGCTCAAGTATCTACGTCGACTCTATCCGTTCATCCCAATCTAAGTCTTCCGACTCTTCTTCTTTCTGAACGCGTCAACATAGTTTTGCTTGTTGGGCTACTCTCAGCAATCCTGGCTACATGACCCGCCCATTTGAGGCGCTGTATCTTAATGGACTACGTTCGTATCATTAAGTATGGCGGCTAGTTCTGCATTACTCCGCCTTCTCAAATCGTTACCTGAGCGCACGGTCCATAAATGCGACGTAGTACTTTTCTTTCAAAGACCATCAGCTTGCTTTTATCTTTTTTGGAGAAGCTCCACGTTTCCGCTCCATATGTTAGGCCAGGACGAATCAACGTCCTGTACAGAGTCGCCTTTGTTTTCCTATAAAATAAATTTGTGGTTAAATATTATCAACCCAGCTTATCAAATATTTGGGTACGAAGCCGTACTACAAAAACTATTACTTACTTTATAAACATTAAAAACAAGATTGAATATTTTACTATGAACTATCAGAATACTGGGGAGAGTAGGGAATATATTAAAACTTTGTTCATCTAAGCTAAGAATTATAAGAACTTAGCTAGATATAATTAATATTAAAAAGTGATATTAAAATGAAACTTAAAACTATTTTGTTTAAGAAGTTTAATTTACATATTTTTCCAGAATTATAATTTAAATCAACTTTAGGATGATAACGCATAACTTTATTTTTAAGGTTAGTAGTCAGAGATTCGTCTGATTATAACTTTTAATTTATTAAATTAAAGTTGCTAACTTTATAAATAATTTACCTGGGCATATACTGAATTATGGTTTTTCATTCCTATTGGATAAATGATTAAATTTTTTGAATATATAATAGAACAACATATCGTGGTAATGAATATTTATTACATAAATTTATAAGTTAATATAATTAACATCTTAAAAAATAAATTTAAAAGCATAATGAACTATTATTTTAATACAAAAAAATACAAATGCGCGTATAAAATAAATATTATTATAAACATAAGTAAAACAATAAATTTACATCATTGTTGTACGAATAAAAATAAATAAACTAAATAATTTAAAAATAAATAGACAGCGAAAATAAAGTTAAGAATAAATATTACACGGGGTGTTTTACGAGGAACTATCAGTAACTACGAAAGGAGATATGATTAGTTCTCCAGAAATGTAGTTTAGTACTATCAACTTCGTTTAGTAGTATAATACTTCGTTACTATTTTCGGATTCTAGAATGGATTCTCTTTACGAGAGTAAACGATTTGTAGGAAAATGTTTTGTATGTTAGTCGGTCGCAGAGCAAAGACAAAGCAACTAAATAAAAAATAATAATTTTCTGAAACACTCAGAAGAACCTCAACCTATGAATCTTCGAGATAAGATTTTCGAGTTTTTTAAAAAAAAATAATATAAAATTCCGAAGAAATATCCTGTTTTGCGAAGCTAGTTCAATATTGAGAGATTGAGATAGAGAAGAGGTAGAAATCAGACACCTACAACAATGCGGATGTATGGTATCATTATTATTCTGATTTTGTTATCTAGGATCTGGGTTTTTCCCTGAAATAATTCTGACGTAGGTTACTACTGTAAAAAATGTGCTATTTTTTTAAGCTTTGAAAAATGTTAATATATAATAATCTTAATTAGAATATAAAGCGGAATCAAATATTGAATCAACTGCCTATATAGTAATCTCTAGAAATCACGTTTAACATTATCTTTAATGCTTTTGATAAAACAGTTACTATCCACTACTTCTAGCAGTATGTATATCCACTTCTATTTTAGCCCTCTCCCACAAAAAAAAATCATAAATAATAACAAATGGGCATAGCTTAAAAACGACGGAGATTACCGAATGCAAAGTTGTTTTAGTATTCACTTCCATTTTATTTTTTAATTAACGTACTGTTATGTCTAACTTCATCCTTAAAAATAAATAAAAAGTTAAAATGTTTGACAAACATTTAAAACTGATGGTACTTAATTTAAAAAATCTACTTTAGAAACATTTTTTGGGGAATAAAATCTAGATACGAGATGGGAAAACAGAAAGGTTTGTGGTAAAGAATAAATAAAAAATTGTTCTTAACTATGTATTTATCACTGGCATGACAATTCGACAATGTAGGTCTAAGGAAATGGGCTAAAAAAATATTTATATTTTTTTTCTTACCTCCTAAAACAAATAAAAAACAACAAATTACAATACATACAAGAAAGAATAAATGTACATTAGCCGGCATATGTACATTTATTCTAAAAAAATATTTATAAGTTAAATGCTTAATTTAACAATAAACCATGCTGCCCAAATATATTGGGTAGCTATAAAAGTACACAGCATATTAATCAGTCCTATGATAAAATTTATATATTTTTTTCTTCTATTTTTTTTTCCTTTATTGTTTTCTTCCAAGCCGTATTTTTTCCCCTCTCTATTCTCCTATTAATTTCATATTTATCTTTTCTAGACACCCACTACTGACACTCAATTTATTATACAGATTTAATTTAAACTCATCAAATTTTTAAACTTTCGGTAGGCACACATAAAAAATAAATAATAAGAAAACTAAGTTACGAATAAATGGAAATGTAGAAATAACTTCAAATAAAACAGTGGACGTATTGGTAAAGTAATGAACAAATAAATAAGTTAAAATATAATAAATAAGTAAATAAGTTTAAAGATATATCTTCAAACATAAATAATTAATTTTAAACAAAATATACATAAAGTACGCTGAAATAATTTTTGGCTTACATTATAAATAAAAATTTTATTGAGATATTTACTATCATATATTCAATTTTAATGTACCTTACGACCGATCAGTAGTATTTTCCCTACTGTCAGGGAAGAGTGCGATGGCAGTAGAACTGCAGCTGGTCTCTCCCTCGGACCGGTGGGGTGCAGTTCTACCCGGCTTTCAGAGCCAGTGACAACCATGGCTTAGGACATGAATTATTGCTCCCGTGTATTAACTCCAAAAGCCTGGAGATCTATGTCTTTTATCCATAACGTTATTCTTCATATATAAATGAATTTGTCCTACTGGTTTCTCTTAAGGTATAAATGAGGATTTTCAAAAAAAATAATATGTGAATTAATATCTTCATGATAGGAATAGTACAAAAGCCGGGAAGGAAAAAAGGCAGTTATTTCACCCCAATTTTTGATTACTTTAATGAAAACTATGTATAATTACTATTCAAAATTAACGAGTCTGTCAAGTATTGATAGGGGGAATAAAAAATGGCGACTGTTTCAAAACATTAATTTTTCATTCGGAGCTCTAATCTTAAAAACTACCAACAACACTAGAAAATCTAAAAGAACATTATTTAAATAAGAGTAAATTTGCTGAAATATTAGCCCTAATAGAGCTATTTACGTCCAATTGTTTTCGAGATATAGCCTTTTAAAAAGCAACATTTCATAACAATGTACTGAAATATCAGTAGTTAGTTAATTTATTTTGATAAATCTATATCTCAGGAACTATGTCACGTATAGATGTCTATTAGCACTCAAATTAAAGCTAGTTTAATGGACTATACAGAAGTTTATGACCATTACCTTCGTAGGAATAGTAGTTTTCATGATAGTTGTTAAAATAAATTGATTTAAAGTTGTTCGGACAATAAGTTTTATTTATGAAAAACTTCATTTCAGAAAACATTGGACGTACAGATGTTTTTCAGTGCTCAAATTAAAGCTAGTAAACTTTATTACAAAATAGTTAATTATGTTTATCTTTGTAGAAGTAGTAGTTTTTATGATATTTGACAAAATAAACTCGCAAAATGTTAATTTCTAGTTATTCGTATAAAATGTTGGATTTTAAAAAAAATAAATTCCTAGAACCATAAGACGCACATATGTAAGTTAACACTTCAAATAAAGGAAATTTAACTTACTATAAAGTAGTTTATTACACTTATCTTTGTCGGGGTAGTAGTTTTTATGATATTCACATATGAATATAAATTTGGCAAATGAAAATTTGTCCGAACAACTATAAATCTTAAATTTCATGAAAAATACTACTCCTACGAAAATAAACATCATAAACTACTTTATAGCCCATCAAACTAGCTTTTGATTTGAGTGCTAATATACATCTGTACGTCTCGTAGTTCCTGAGATGTCGATTTCTCAAAATAAATTAACTAACTGATATTTCAGTACATTTTTGTGAAATGTTGCTTTTTAAAAAGCTATTGAATGTAAATAGCTCAACTAGAGCTTAAATTTTAGAAAATTTACTCTACTTTAAAGGATGCTCTCTTACATTTTCAACTGTTGTTGGTAGTTTAAAAATTATAGAGCTCCGAATAAAAAAATAATTAATTAGTTTTGAAACAGTTTTTATTATTAAAACGCCAGTTTTTATTCCCCCTACCTATACTTGGCAGATTCATCAATTTTTACTAGTAATTAGAACTAGTTTTCAATAAAGTAATCAAAAATTGGGGTGAAATAACCGCCTCTTGGGGTACTAGAAGGTTGGGAGGATATTCTCAGCATTAATATTTATTCAATAATCTATGTTCTTTTGAGCTTTAAACTTTTCCATCGACCTAATATTCATAGACTGAAGCTACTTTCTCCAATGAGGTGGTCATACTGATTGCCCTTAAGTTAGTAGAGCTATCACTAACCAGTCCCAGTCTAGGGCACAATTTATAGATAAATACAAAATAAACAAAAAAAAAAACCTTTTCTTTTTATTTAATTTATTTTGTCTTAGGGCATACTAAGATCTAATTCTAAAACAGCATTGGCACTGAGACTCAGTTTATATATAAATTAATGGAGTTTAATTTTAATTAAGTACAACAGAAAGCAACCGACGTACCAAAACACTATTAACATGTTATTACAAATAATAAAATTCAGAAAGTTGGAAAAATAAATCAAATAGAAGTCATTATGATGAAATTTAATAATTAGACAGATTATTCAAAACATTTCAGTTCGTTATATAGATTGCGCTGGGGATGCGTACTGAAGTATGCAGTCAGTGAGCTCTTTCCACCATGGGTAATTTGGGTATACAGTGAATCAGATTAAAATAAATTATTAGGTACCATACTTTTTCACAAAATCGATATCAAATAATTTTTTTTAGTAATAATAGACGATAAATTAATATATTATAAATAATACATGATAATGTATAATTATTGGAAATTCTTAGAGTTATAATTATTTTTGTCACTTTTTTTTTATACTGATTATAAAATTTTCATTTTGATAATTGGCATTAATCATAATTCTACTTATTTTGTATATGAGTTCACATAATTTTGTAGATGAGTTTACTTTGCTTATAAATGTTAGTTTTTTGTAATTTTAAAGATAATGATCCATTAAAAATTAATTGAAAAGACAATTAAAGTCAGCGTGATCAGTTTTCCTTTTATGCTCATCATTAACTGATTATACTCCAGACTATTAATTTAAACAAAGAAAACTTCCTAACTACTACATTTTTTGATAGATTAAAATTATAGGGTTGATATAAAATTAAAAAAGAGCTTTGTTCTAGGTTTAGGTTCCTTGAGATAAAGAAAAATAGTAAATGAAGTAAAAAAAATAAAATAAAATCAATCCAGAAAAATTTAATAAAAACAACTTAATTAATAAATTTTATACAAAACAATTAACAGGTAAACAACTTAAAGGAATTCTGCTGGTGATAAAAAATAATTAAAAGTTTTTAATATTTACTTATAATGATGTATACAAATGTGTTCGAAATTTCTCAAAGAATCAATGCAGCTGGAAGAATATTTAGTTTGCTTCGAAGGGGTTTTCTGGGCAAAACGGGGGTGACGAGAAAAACTAAAATAATGATCTACAAATCGACGTTCCTCCTTACTCATCCGAATCGTGGACCCTCACCTCGAAACACAAGAGCTGGATCCAATCCATGGAGATGCGGTACCTTCGTAAGGTGGAAGAAAGGACACGACGAGATAGGGTACGGAACAGTACCATTCGGACTAACCTCGGAGTCAAACCGGCTGAGAGCATCCTAGGGGGGCACAAGCTAAGATGGTTCGGACACCTCCTTCGGATGGACCAGGAAAGGACTGCCAGAAAGACATATGAGACTCGGGTGTAGGGAAGAAGGCCAAGAGGAAGACCACGCATTTCCTGGGAGGAGAGTGTTAAGGAGGCGGCATATGGACTGGAGTAGGAGAGAGGAGATGATCCAAGAGCGAGATATCTGGTCCAGACTCGGCAAATTGTAATCCCTCTCTGAGCAAGCGGTAAAGGGGATAAAATCATTATGATGATGATGACGAGAAATGTATACTATTGCTTTAACGTAGCATATACGCAAATAGATACACCAGTGAATAAACATAAGATAAAACTTGAATATTATGAGCCATCATTCTCTTCTACACAAACTTTTAAATAAAAATACATAATATTACTGAAGAGCTTTGGAGCGTTTGAAATGTGTGAAGCAATTGGAAAAGTAAGGATACAACTGAAGATTAGGAAGAAACCTAATGAATGTTAGAAAGGAGGAAATATATATAAACATATAAACTGAAGATATGAATTAAGGATCTCAAACCAAGAAAACAATTCTTTCTGAAGGTATTTCCCTTAACGTTTTTTTTTAAAGAGATATTCACATCAAAAGATTTAAATTGTTATAAATTATATAAGTTATAAAAAATAAATTACTAGTTGTACTACAACTACTTTAATAATGAAAGATAAACATGAATATTTATATTAAATAGTGCAAGCGATTACCTTGAGAATTAAGACATCACCAGCTTTCTTTCAAAGAAGCAGTGATCGAACGGCAATGGATATATGTTATTGTTTCTCAATTTTCAATTATACTTCTATGTAAATAATTAAGGTCGTTAAACCGGGTATATGCAGACTTTTTGGTTAATGTCACCCCAGAAACTGAAAATTCAGTTAGTTTATAATGGAAGGAGTGATATCTGGTTCGGGCTAGATCGATTACATAGGGAACTTTAAGGTCTTTATGTATGATCTTATTTGTGACTAAGTAAGGAGGATTGAGGATTTTACGAAGGATTTTGGATTCTAACGATTGAATACGAGAGGAATTCAAAGGTTTAGTAGTTCAACAACAATATTTAATATGAATTTTTATGTTTAAATTTTATTGTATGTTAATCATACTAATTTTTTTTTATTTTAAGCTAAATAATTCGTGAGAATGAACATCTTTAGACATGAATATCTCCTAAACCTATAGCTTCTTACGGAATTTTTTCCTTGTTTTGAGATCCTTAATTCATATTTTCAGTTAGGTTACTAAACCCTGAAGGAGTCTGCAAGTCATTGGAGTCCTTAAGCTGTGATAGTCCACACACCAATTAAGTGTTATTATTAGGTATAATTATTGGCCAGTTCAATTAATTGGTTTTTCTTTTTATCATAGTTGTTTTTTATATTTTTCGTTTCTCTTTTAAGTATGGTTTCATTGATGATGTAGGTATAAATCAATTAAATTATAAAATGTAATGAAGTATTACTGTTTACAGTTATTGTTTTTATAATAAGTTAACGCTCAGAAATGTATAATTTGTACAAGACTCTAAATCATTAAAAATAAATTCAATTCAATTCACTAAACCCTGAAATACTCCACTCATAAGAAGCATTTATTATTATATTAAAAAATTCTATATAAAAAAATTAAGAGATATTTAAAAGAATATGTTTAGAGAAATAAATACATGCCTACATTTAACTTTATAACTCTCTTGAAACTTCTCTTTCATTTACGGATTACTCTGAGTAAGCTCTACAATATACATTTGAAGTTTTATGACACATAAATATAATAAGAATATAATTGTTTTTACGGTTGGAACAGAATATATCGACCATGAAATCTTTTTTATTTCATTTATAATTTGTACATTTGTTACGTTTTATTTTTTAATTAGTGAACCCCATGACTAAACATACTTGATTTGGCGACCCTCATATGAGAACTGCAAACATGATCATTTGCTCCGAATGTTGACTAATTATCATTTTCCGATACGTTTTGATTTGAGTGACAGACCCCACCTCAGTCAACACTCTCCATCTCAATTTCCTGTAATTTGCTAAACCACTCAACACTAACTTTAATATTTTTATTGAATTTCTCACTGTATCTCTAAATATAATACATATGTATGGTAATAAGTAAAAGACAATACAATTTTTTCTTTTTTACAAATACGATAAATTTATATTGTTAGTAATGTGGCCTCATAAAAGTGAACTTTTATCTTAATACTTACTATTCTTAATCTATAAATCTATTTAGATTTTGGATGATTGAAATAATAATTTAATATTCGGTCATTATTGTTCTCTTTTTTCGTTCTAGTACTATATTTATATCCAAATATGATAACCGACAATTAGTTATATTAAAAAAATAATGTTGAATGTAATTTGTTTTTATCTTAGAACATGATAATGGGACAAAAGAACCCTAAACGTTATTCGGATGACATAATAAATAAATTCCTGACAAGAGAACATAAAAAACGTTTTAATAAACAAAGCCTTTTAAAATTTTTTAGTCGTTAGAGGATTACAACTAATTGTTTATATTTAAATTGTTATTAAAATATCTCTTTTAAATAAATTATATTTTTATTGAAAATGTTGCTTCGTAACAGTTTTGTGTGGAATTTTTATTTATAAAGAAAACCTTTACTTTTAAGAATTGGTTATATTAATCTCATTTATTTGTTTCTTTACGAGTAATTTTAAGTATTTGGTTCGATAGGGAATAATTAGGAATCTGCAATATTTTATGTTTTGTTTTTTTAATTTACTAAAATTTTATAAATGTAATATCATGATTTTTTTTTCTATAAGGAACAATAATGAACATATTATACCCATTTACAAATGTATACTGTATATAATACGAAAGATTGTTTTTGTTTTCACTTTTATTAAATTTATTAGAATTTAAAGAATGTATTACTAAATTATTTATTAAATAATGCAATCTACCACACTCGAGGGCAATAACTACTAAAGTTTTAAACTTTTAATTTCACCATAAATGAATATTTAATAAAAAAAACGAAATATTAATAATAAAAAGAAAGCAATTATAAACTAAAAACTATAATTATACCAATTGTAAATAAAAATAGGCAAATTAATTAATTAAACCACAACAAAATAAGAAAAGAACTTAGGTAAAGAATTAAAAACCAAATAAATAATCTTGAACATATTCCTACATAACGACAAAAAATTAAAAAAGCACCATCCAAGTAGTTGTAGTATTTGGTGCCAAACGACATGTTGAAGTTATATGAATGTAAAAATCTACAAAATAAATTTTTCCTGAATCGTCTTATTGTTATAGTAAAATTCAATTATTCTTACATTATTTTTCCTTAAAGGAACAAACGAAGTTCTAGACCATCTGCAGATATTTTGTTTGCAATTCTTGCATACTTGAACCCAGATAGAGGAAGTAAAGAATTTAATATTCTTTTATTTGAACCAATGGAGCGAGCTTTGTTTTCCCCGCGGATGATCCGCGAAACAATGAAGGGTAAAAGAAAAAGGAATTTCTAGTTAAGGAGCGTTTTCCTTATCCTGAGAAAAGCTCTTTACTCTTCTTCTTTAAATCAAATACAAAAAAAAAATGAAAAATTGGCGATTAATATGACAAAGTAATGGGTGAGGAAATTCAAATAGAGGAAGTGATAAACAGTTTCAATTTGGGAAATCAGACTGAATGAGTCTGGAGCAGACTGGAGAACCGGGAGGGGGTTGCCAACTGAATTTAATTCCCCTGGAGGGCTGTTGACTGTGTCCCCTCCTCCCTCCTCTCCCCCAGTCGAATGTGGTTCTTTCCTTATCGGGAGATTGCAGATATGACGAGGTCTCCTTGAGCAGCCAACTTATTTAAAATACCTGTCGCTTTGGGTCCACAATCTTCCTCAGGCAGTGACTCTTCAATAACTAATCTAAATATGAATGCCAGGAACATAGTTCTGCATGAAGACATGTTTATTCAAATATTTTTCAGATTTTCTAAAACTAATGCGGCAAACATCATTTATGTTATTTATATAAATAAAAATAAAAAAGTAATTAGAAGAACATCACGCGGAAATGGTGTGGTGCACATCAGAAGAAAACAAAGTCCTGGCGTACACGGACGACATTCCGGACCTAAGAAGTAACCAAGAAGACACAGAAAGATACGCAAAAACTCTATTAAGAGATGCAGAGAAACTCGGCTTACAAGTAAATGAAGATAAAATAAATTATATTATTGTAAATCCCTAAGTCGAAAAAACAACTGTAACGGCAAGGTTTGCCTAGATGGCAAATCGTTTCCGAAAGTATTCAGTTTCAAATGCCTCAGCTTCACAATAAAATCAATAATCAACGGACTGAGATAGACCAGCGTATAACAAGCGCAAGCTTAGCTTTCTTCTCTCTGTCAAGAACACTAAAATCTCGAAAAATGTGAAATTGGGTGTGCAATACCATGATAAAGCTCTGACAGGTGCGAGACTCGGGTTCCAAGAGGTACCCTAGAAAGCAGAATCCAGAGATTTGAATGGAAAGTCCTCCGTACAATTACAGGAGCGTTTTAGGAGCAGAGCCTTAACACATGGAGAAGAACTAACAGTGAGAGTAGAGTAGAGACTGTACAGTCAATATCTTATGACATGAAGGAGGCAAGGAGGTTAAGATGAACCGGACATGTGGCTCAAACCAATTCATCAGGGTGCCTCTACAGAACAACAAATACCGGGTAATCAATGCCATAGTTGATAATTGACCACGTGGGAGGCCAAAAACCAGATGTATAGACAGAATCAAGATGCGAAAGAGCAGCATGCAGCAAACTGAAAAGCAGAAGCCCAAGGTAGGAAAACGGGGAGAAAGTTGATTCGGGCGGCCTAAGATCTGCAAAGTCTGTACAGCTAACTGAAAAAAAGTGTATATATAAATTTAATATTATTTTGTATGGGGCTCCACTAAACCATCTAATTCCTCTCGAATCCAATCCTTACAGTCCAAAATCCTTAATACTCCTTACTTTGTCACAAATCAAATCATCCATCAGGACCTCAATGTCCCTTATGTTACCGATTTGGCCAGAACCAGATACCAATCCTTCCATAATAAACTTCCCAACCACCCAAACCAACTCGTTTCTAACCTGGCTTCTCCTTCACTACCTAATAATTCTCCTAAGCATCTGAAAAGAAGGTGGCCTCGAGATCTTCTCCTTTAGAAATGTTTTTGGAGTTCTATCAATAGGTAGTTTCTCCACATATTTTTATCATGTCATAATATCACTTACAGCAAATTTACTTGATGTGAATATATGTATACAGTTGTAAATATCAATAAATAAATTATTAAAAGAAAAAAATATTTTGTTCCTAATGTTAGATCGCCGAATGTTCTTAAACCATGCACACCAATTTTTGTTTTATTACTTGGTTCCTCAAATGTTCCCAGCTATTTAAATCCTGGATTACTCCAGTAGAAAAAAAAATATTTATCATTATTCATCACTGGTGTATAACTCAAAGTATACACAATTTTTCATAGACTGTACATGAGACATTGTGATCGGTAGTGAAATTTCCTAAAAAGAATTTTTTTAAATTAAGAAAAAATACCTTAATCAGAAAAGTATTAGCAAAGATGTAGCCAATTATCAATATCACCTGTTTTATCACTATAAATTAAAATAAATGTTTAACCAATATTTAGTTATTTGAATGGGGGAATAAAAAACTGACAATTATTGACAAAGAAATGGCATACTTAACCTATCGCTAATATTTAAATAAATATATAATTTTAAGCCAAGACATAAAAAAAATAAAATGTTTGTAAATGTTGAATTTAAACTAAATTGATATCAAACTTTAAATTATATTCATTCAGTCTATATATAGTAGTTACTCGGATCGGGGAACTGCGAATCATTGCCGACTCAGCTAGTACTTCAATAAAGTATCATAAATATGATTGTGGGAGTATAAATATACTGAATAGACACAATTGTTCCGGTAAAAATTATGTCCAGCTCAATACTTTTTCTTTAAATAGAAAATTTCTAGCGATTGTTAGGATGCACATCGTAGTTTGACAGGTGTTTCCTCAGCTTATCCAGCCATGAATCGAGTATCAGGGTATAACTATGCTGACCACGTACCCTCCCAAGGAAATCTTAAGTTCTTGAATCAACACCCTTAAGATTACGTGCACCCTATACCATTCGTTTTATTTTTTCGTCGAATCTAAAAGGCACAATAAAACGGTAATCATATTATACTATAGTATTCATGTAATCAGTTCGATATAATTTAATATTTCAAAATTCTTAAAAAATCAAGTTTCAGAATTCTATTAAAAATCAAGAGCATTACAGATGTTATGCCTTCACTTGAAAAGAGATATTATGCCATAGTCTTTACAAATTTATTAATTATATAAATATTAATTTTAAATATTTACCCTTTAAATAAAGATTAATATAAATATATTAAATCTACCAAACAGTTAAAGGAGCTAATGGCACACAACTTAGGTAATTAAACTACATCGCGATGACTGAAGTCCAGTCATATAAAATTCTGTTATAAACTCTTTATTGATTTATTTTTTTCTGTTCTTCTTCAATTTTTGTATTTATTCTATTACTTTTTTTATTTGTATAATGTATTTTTTGCTACATTATTTTTTTAAAATTAATCTTTACAATGTTTAACGATAATAGTTTATGGTTTTAGCATTTCAAATAGTTAGCAGTGCCACTAACAGGAGACCCCTCCCTTCTAGATTAAACAGAATGGTTTTGTATATTTTTTTTACAAGGAATGATGAAAGAACAAAAAATTGTATTGCATTATAAGAGTAAAAATTTCTCCACCGGATCTGAGAATTTGTTCTGTGATAAGTTTGTGGTGTGTTGCTTTCTCATTCTTGCTGCTTCTATTGGTTTCAGTAATTAATCGAAGGAGCTTCCAGGCATGTCCATTTTTATAAGCGTAAGCAATAAGTCATACTCTTTAGCTGAATAATATCCAATCGACTTCAGGACCGCTATCTGTAATGTCATTTTTGGAGACAGGCCAATGCATCTTAATAATAATATTTGGTCAACCGTAATCACTGGTTTACATTGGGAATTAAGACTCGTAATGAATACTGTTTAATACTGAATTTTAAACGAATAAACAATGCTTGGCAAGGCTTTTTTGTGAGATAATGTGTCTCGTAAGGAAGTAGTTGTTTTCTTAAATATATTTCAGTTGTTCAGAGTTATATATTTTTATTATATTCAATTATAATATTTATTTGAGCTCATGCACAAAGAAACTTACGATAAATAGCGATGGGGACGTGAATAAGGGGTCGGCCACTAAGTTGTTTGACAAAAACAACTTTGGCACTCGCTAGGAAACTTTGTGGTACAGTTATCTGCGTAAAGAAGCTCGGAGGCTAAAAGTGACACAGTGTGGGATTAGTAGTAAAGTTGAGTCATCAAGTCCCGAGCTATCCAAGTTCACTTTGACACTTGGTGTAAGGGGAGGGCCACGGCTTCATTTGCATGCCGCCTTGGAACTGGCTGCACGGATAATCCAACATATCGAACTTGAAGCACGTACAAGAGGAAAAAGTAGGGCGAAGTATTTGGTCTCTATTGAATTTTGATCTCCCCTTATCGATTATTTGTGTTTAATGTAGGCTCATTCCAGCTTAGTAATCTTACTAACATCCGTTCTCATGAATAAATTTAGATATGAATATATTAAAAAGGTGCCATAATCTTTATTGAAACGTTTTGTATGTATTGCATTTTATGTATAAAATTTCATCAATTATTTTTTCTTAATTTTCCAGAAATAAACCAGAATCTAAAAAAAGAGAGGAATTTTTAACTTAAAATTTTTTTTAAAATTTTATTTCCTTATATAGCTCTCCCCCTCCCTCATCTTCTGAAAATGTTTATATTTATTTTTAAGCACACTGTTTTTTTTTTTTTTTTTTAAATAATAAAATTCTCCGATAAAAGTCTCTTTATTTAATCTTCTCAAGTTTCGAACGTGCGTGGGTCCATTATCCAGTCCAATTTACAATTACACTATATAATATATTGATAAAAAATAATTAATTAATCAATTTTTTATATAATTACCTTAACTATTCTCTGTAGCATATCTGCTCTTTAAGGTATTTGTCTTGACTTTTGAAATCTGGTATTTTTCATTCCTGACATTAATGTTTCACCTTACAGTCTAAAATCCTTCTTAAAATCCTTAACGCACATTAATTTGTCACAAATCAAGTCCTCCATGCGGACCTCAATGTTCCATATGTTGCCGATTTGGCCAGAACCAGATACTAATCCTTCCATAATAAACTTCCCAACCTCCCAAACCCACTTCTTTCTAACCTGGCTACTCCTTCATTACCTGATAATCCTCCTAGGCGTAAGAAAAGAAGATCGCCAATATACCTTCTTCTCTAGTAATGTTATTGCAGTTCTATCAATGGGTAGATTCTCCACATGTTTGTACTTGTAATTTTATATCTAACAGAAAATTTATTAGATGTATATAATTTTACACAATTGTTAATAACAGTAAACAAATTTTTTTTAAAAAAATCTTTTACTATAAGAGTTAACAAAATTTATTACTGAAATATATAGTTTCTATTTTTTCATTATGTCTATTTTTAAACTTTCATCTATCTGTATCTTTCTTGCATATTTTACTGTCCTCATTTATTAATAAAAACGGTATAGCCGTTGATTTCATGTTATTTTATTCTATTATTTATATTTTCAGATTTTTTTCAGATACCTTTATTTTTAAATTATTTGATTCACTCTTTTTTAGTTATGTTTTTATAATTGAAGACTATGACTGAACCGAGATACCTCATATCTTCCTAAATTATCAGGAGAGAAAATATCATCTATTACGCCAATTATTTATTTTCTAGGTATATGATTCAAAAGCGATTTTTTTAACTTTACCATCGTGTCCCCTTAGTCGCCTCGGTTTTTCTTTACTGTATTCAATTGCATCTTGATGTCAAGCCTAATTTTTTTTTTAATTATTATTATTAGGTTTTAGACTATGAGAATGCAATTTGGTAACTTCTGCTAAAAATAGCAGTGAAATATAATGTATTTTTTTTCAAATATAGACATAGGAAACTGGCCTAAAATCAATAAGTAATTAGAAAACATTGCAGGAAGTTAAAAGTTATAGATCAAATAATAAAAAATAAAGTTAACGAAAAAAAATGTAAAGTATCTTACGATGTGAAGCATGTAAAGATTGTGTTTTCAACTTGGAAAACATATTTTTCCTTTTATCTCCTTAAAATAATTATCAAATCTTTTCACAGGTTATCCCTGCTAGTTTTTCACCTCTAATAAAAATATGAAATGTTAACTTACCTCAAATAAACAAAATTGAAGACACTTCGAAGGAAGATTTTTTTAAATTTTCGTCATTTAAGCCCTGCCAGACTACTTCAATGAGAATAAGGCCCAGCTGATATTAAATACAATTTAATTTTACTTTGAAATACCGTGAGTTTAATCAAAATTGTTGGTCCCGTTTTCGAGAAAATCGAGCAAATATGAAAAATTCGTTCTTCCAACCGGTCAATTTTATCGAAACAGTTTCTACACACCAGCCATTCTGTTCACAGACACCGTTGTCTAAAACTCGATTGCCATTCCGTCAAAAACTCAAATTTTAGTTAAATTACTTTACCGTACTAAATATACCATATATAGGTAAGTGAAAGTAAAAATCATTAAGACAGTTTTGAAATAGAATCCAGGTATGTCACTTATAGCATCGTACAAGCGTCGAAAATCAGGGGAGCAACAAGAAATAAAATCATGAAACTAAATTTACCCATTCCTAACTGTCTCATAACCGATCATTTATAAAATAGTTTTATTGGCAAGTTCTCTTCTGAGAATATAAATTTTTATTATTATTGTTAAATTTCCTTCAGGCTGAGGCATTAAAGAAAAGGGCACTCTGAGTAGAACTAAGTGCTAAGCCCCTCTATAAGACTTGGCTCATGGCCATCGACCGTTGCGAAATAAAAGAAAGGGCAATGATTTGGCTATCAAGCCCTAACTTGCGCTATATTCTATAGAAGCTTCCTGCCCCTAAACTTTATGCCGCCCTACCCCAACTCATACATACAGTGCTTGTCTACTCAGCACATTTTTTATTTTGATTATCCACTATTATGCCAATATATTCGGATCCTTTTATTGGAACAAGTTATTAGTTAAGACATTCCTTCTGTAATAATTATTTATGTTCTCTTCGAAAATACTTAGTCTCCCCTATAAATTTCTATTAACGAGTGGTAACCATCAAACTAACTCAAACCTACGCAAGGTTCACAATCCTATCCTAAATAAAAAATCCAAATTAACACCAGAAATTACTGTTCTTTTTTTTTTTAAGGCAATCCACGTCGAAGGTGAGGTTAGCCTTGTTATCTGCAGGTGACCAACCTATTCTAACCATGGTTGGGGGTCAAATTTTTCTATTTGTGGGACCGCCACTTAATGAAAAAGTCAACGCCCAAGGCTGGATTCGAACCGGCACCGCCCGCATAGCTCAGATCAATAGACTTGCGCCCAAGCCCTGAGCTACTGTTCTGCCCTAATTTTCAGGTCATTGCTCATATAGGGCTGTGGAGTCAGGGGTAACAAACAGGAAAAAAATACAATCTTTTCAAAATTAAGTCCTCAAAATCGTTCGATGCTCCTTGGTTTGTAAGAAATAGTCAATTGCTACGGGAATTGCTAATGGAGTCAATGTAGGATTACATCAGAAAAACAATTCATGAAGTTCCACTTCCAGTTACCGAAAGTTAAAGGAGCAGTGACCTACAACTTGGGAAACCCAACCTCAACCCGAAGACTGAAATCCAAGCTGCTGCAGGACACCCTGTTATAAATTATTTAGTTATCAATTCTATTATTGACTTAACTTCAATTTAATTTATTTGCTCTTCATCCTTTTTTGTTTTAACTAACTTGTTTTTTTTCCACTAGAAGGCATTTTTTTTAAGTCTAGGAATGTTATTAACTTTACTTTTCTCTCTTAGCAATAATTATTATTTTATCATATTTTTTTATTATTACAACATTGTATCTAGTTAGAGGTGGTCCTCCCCCCCCCCTGCACACACGGGATTCCACAATCTACCTTAAAATGCCCCTCAGGCAATGAAAGGATAATTATGTTTATTATCTGAAAATATTCCTATTTTTGTATTGTGCATTGGTTTTTTGAGATAATAAAGTCAATAGAAGAGTGAGAAAAAAAGAAGAAAAAGTACTGTAATTAAAAAAAAAATGATAATTTTTTTTATTTTAAAGTGTTTTGCCAAGACAATGTTCTAAATTGTGTGATTTTTTTGGCCGTTTAAAAAAACTATGCGTTGATGGGTTAATCAAAATCATTGAAGCCTTTATTGAGAAAATCGATTTTATCCAGTTTAAAGTGGTCCTTCTGGCCAGTCAGCTTAAACAAAAAATTTGCCGTAACATCCCAAGAATATACCCGCTCTTTAAATATAATTCAAGTTTCGTATGACTTTTGGTCTTTGATTAAAAGCGTTCACGCACAAACATACCATTTTGTGAGACTTGGTTGCTTGGATTAAGAGGATTTCAAAAACGTATTTTATGCCGCTATAATTTTTTACACTCAAATATAATCTAGAATTGAAAATAACAATGTGGTAATAATAAAATAAATCAAAATGATTTGTTTTCCTGTAGAAAGTAGTTACAAGTACAATAGAGGAAGGATATACATGTTCTAAATCCTTGTTTTACCCGAAGGTATTTTAAAGTTGATATAAGGGATACTACAGGAGCTATGAATATCATGGTATATTATAAATGATAAATTAAAGGATATTTTATTATATTGCCAAATCAATGTTTTAAATTGTGTTTTTATTCAAGAAAAAATTGATTTTTTTATAAATGCGTTAATAAATGATTTTTCCAAAGATATGAAAGGGAAATAGTTTCTATGAACTCGAAATGTTTATTAATGAAACAATCGAAACATTGGGTTCCATAGCAGTGATAATAATGAAGTATGAGCTCTTTTTTTTTTTGTTAATTACACAAAAAAAATTCACTTGATGTATATTTATGCCAAAAAACCTAATGTGACCCTGCATTTTTTGACAATCAGAAGCCAAATCTAGACCAATGCAAAGATTAATTACAGCTTATTAAATTTAAAAGTTTTTCCAGAATTGAAAATCTTAAGCCCAACAGGGGAATGAAAAGAACAACTCTCAAGTAAAGTATAATTTAAAGGTAAAAAAAATTGTTGCCATTTTTACGCCCTTAAAGGATAGAATTTAGTAAAAGAAAATCATATCTTTAATACTTTTATCTACTTTTAGATGGTGAAATAGATACTTAGTTACCTTGAATAGTTTTTCATTCATCCCTTCCTATTCAGAAAATCTTCTCATTTTATCTTGAGATCCATTCAATACTGATATTAACTTTTTTTGTTCCTCTTCAGACCTTCTTTCAGCAGTTTAAATATTACCCCATATTTACAGAGCACTATGTAGAGATGATACCCAATTCTGATTTAATTTAGATTATCAATCTACCACTGCTGTTTGAAAAACTCAGAGTTACTCTTATACATATGCATATAGTTAGAGTAACATCATCAACATGGCGTACATCTAGAAATATTCCCATACTTTACTCAAGGCGGTTTACTGGCGGTCGCCCGGTAAAGCACTACCCCAATTTACAAGGAAGGAGGTCCCTCAAATCCGGATAATCCGAGGTCCCTCTTGATTCCAATATTAAATAAGGTCCCCTTCCTGGTAAGTAACTTGGAAAGTTTATCTTATATGTTGCATCATTTTATAGTTTCCAATAATATTCAATTTTTAAAATTCGTGTCTTATTCATTTGTCAATGAAGTGATGTATGCTTTGAAAATGTTTATCTTTGTACCCCTTATGTACCTTGAGTTTTCAAGGAAATCTATAATTATTTTAGGTAAAGTAATGTAGGTTTTATGTAAGAATATTAATACGCAAACAAAAGAAAAATCCCATTCTTTGAAAATAAAAAGTCGAAACAAAACGTTAAATGTATATATTGATGTTTAGTTTAAATAAATATTTGAGCTATATTGGACAATAATTAAAGTGTTAATAGCAGGTCTGAAGAGCAACAAAAAAAAATATATCCTCATTGACCGATTCTCAAAATAAAATTAGAACATTTCCTGAATAGTAATGGATTATCCGAAAACAATTCAGCGTAACTAAGTTCTTATTTCACGATACTAAAGTAGGTAAAAGTGTGATTTTGCATAAATAAATTCTATCTCTTAAGAGCTGAACAATAACATTTTTTTTCTTTAAATTACACTTTAATTATGAGTTGTTTTTTTCATTCCCTAAATGAAAAAAGTCTCGTTGCGGTGAAAATTTTCAATTTACAAAAAAAACTTTTATATTTACCAAGCTTTAATTAATTTTAGAATTGGTCTAAATGACAAAAAATTAGGTGCCAGATTAGGTTTTTTTTGGGCATAAATATACACCAAGTGACTTTATTTTTGTATTACCCGCAAAGAAAGAAAAAGTCATATCATAATTTATTATTATATTATCACCTACTTGCACAATCATTGGCCTAGTTACAGTAGATCTTTACGGAGTACTGCGCTCTTAACCCTTCATGGGTTGTAGTGATACTGATTTTACTTTTCTGAACAAACCACCTCCTTGCACAATCGTTGGTTTAGTAACAGTACTTCCTTACAAAGTACTGCACCAATAACTCTTTATGGGTTGTAGTGGTACATATTTTAATTTTTTTCATTACTCCTATGGTGTCAATGTTTCGATTGTTTAATTAAAAAAACATTTTGAGTTTACATAAATAGCTCATAGAGTATTACCGCCCACCAGACAGCGCTTATTTGGTGAGCTCCGCGTTGGCCTATTCTGATCCTAAATGGCACAATCTCACATCATTTTACAGGACTCCTTTATCAAGTATTTGCATGGCTTATAATAATACAGGTTTATCATTTTTACTATGTTAGGAAGTATTTTTACTATATTCATTTGTACTTTTTCTTTTCCCCTTTCCTTTAATAATACATTAATGATACAGTTCACAGTCCTTTGGCCGCCGAGATGACATATCAATTTGTTACTATTTTATCAGATACAAATGGCAGCGGGGTCGTTGCTATCTGAGAAAATAAAAAGGGGCTCACTGATTGGAAACAGATAGGATCGTATTCTGATAGGGATTGGAATTAAGCGCTGAATCAGTGAGATATTTATCCGGGGCTGTGAACTGAGGCCATCAATTTGCCCCTGGTGTAGGGCTGTGTTTTAATTGAGCCTCGCTCCTGGCCACAAATCACAACTTTCTACTCGGCCATTCGTTCTCCAATGAGCGATCTGTCCTCCCCTTTCTCCTACTGTCCGCTCTTATACCTCTTCCACTTTCAATTCTCCTATACACTAGGACATGTATTAAAACTATCTAAACTTTTCCTCATTATCCAACAATCATCTATCATTGATTCAGAAACAATCTCTATATGAGATATTCAGATTTGTATTATTAAATTCATATCCAACTAATATGAAAATACACTATTCACAATTTATTAAAATAATGTATCATACAACCTTTAAATACTACCCAACTTTCAGATCAAATGAAACCTTCTATATTTCAAAGCAGCTATTTCTTTATAATGAAGAATGACGATTCTATTCTTATATATTTCATATGTATCCAGGAGTTCTGCCATGCCATACACATTTGGGTGGCAGGGCTTCATTCTAAGGTTCACTGGCCAGAATATAAATATTGCATATAAGTGCGATTGTATTCATGATTTTTTTTTATATATATTTTTAATGTTTATTGCTTTTTTATATATATTTATTACTTTTTATCTGTTTATTACTGCTTTTATAATTTATTTCTATCTATTATATTTCATATATATTATTTTATACTCATATTTTATTTATACTCGTATATTATTTTTTTTCTAATTTACTGTATGCATATTGTCATATCCTTTTAGATAATTATTGAGTTTTTAAAAAATTAATTAAATAGTACATGGTGCGAAAGTATATATACTATTTTAATTCAAAAATATTTATAATTTATTCTGGACTTTCTTTTTAGGAAGTTTGATAAATTAATTTATATTAATGTTTTGAGGTAAAAAACTTCCAAAAGTGAATATAAATTATTCCATATTTTTCTTTCTAGTCGTACATTTCGGATCAAATGTCCCATATCCATGCACCTTAATGATCCTCATACTTGTCACACTTTCAATTTCACTATCGAAATGATGTCATCTATAAAACATAGTGTGAAAATTGTTTCACACTGAATTTGCTTAATACATATTCTTCTAACAGAGAGGGAAGAATGCAACAATAGTGAAAGATAGTGTATTAAGCAAATTCAGAAACAATTTTCTGCCATGTTTTATGAATGGCACAATTTCGACAGAGAAAGTATGAGGATCATTAAGGTGCATGGATATGGGACATTTGTCCCGAAACGTTTTACAACTAGAAAGAAAAATATAGGATTATTTATACTCACTTTTGGAATTTTTTTAACCTCAAAAAATTTGTAGGAATTTCATTATTCATTTTTTTTTCATTTTTAATTTTTATTTTATGTTTGTTAAAAAGGAGAGGGGAAAGATAAATTGGATTGAGAGAGAAAATATTTGAAAAAAGAATAAAAAAAAAATAAAGAGCAAAAATAATAATTTTAAAAATCATACATAACTATTACATACTATAAGTTTACTCGATTATCTCCAAATTTTATTTATAAATTCGTATTTAAGGGTTTATTGAGGCGGGAAAAATGATTATCAACTTTTTCCTCCCTAAAATACATTTTTTAAAAAGTTAAAACCATGTACTATAGGACGAGGCTGGCACTCTTTGCTATTTCTGATATCCAACTGTGTCATGGTGATTTGTTTGAAAGCCGTTTTCTCCTTTAGTTAATTCTATAATTAGTAAATTCTTTAAAAGTATATATTTAGCTAATTTTATTTCTACTAACAATGAGTAATGGTTGGTTATTTGAAAAACAAGTTATAGATGATTCACAGAATAATTTATTTTGTTGGAAATTTGGCATTGAAACCCCATCAGACTATTTGGATTAGGAAGTCACCTAGCTGGTACTATAAGTCACATTGATATTCCGAGTTTAATCAAAAAAGATCCATTTTTAAGCAATTCAAAAAAAATTATTTAAAGTGTCATTGGCGGTTAGTAGATTTTATTGAAAAAAAAGTTGCCGTAACATTTCTGGCATACACCTCTTATAAATATGTAATTTAATTTTAGTTCGATTTAACTTTTTTGAGCTTAGCTGTTCAACACACACACACAATTTTGTGAAGCTGAGTTATTTGGACTCATGAGACCTCAAAATTTCCTTCGAAAATTCAAATTCGAAGTTTTCTCATATTTTCCCTCACTATATTTACGATTTTTTAAATATTATACTATTACAAATCGTAAATTAAAGTTGGTACCAATAAATTAAGCGCACGAATATTCCAAAATATAAATAATTTTAATAAAAATATAAACATAACAGCTTTGTCATTACACAACTTTTATACTAAATAAATATTCAATTTCATTTAAAAAGAATTATTAAAAGTCGGCTTATTAAGAGATACTTGACAGATGTTAAATGCATACTGTCAAAAATTAGTTGCTGGAATGGAATCATCAATTTGTAGCTCTCTTGACTTCCATGACCAGAGGAGAAATCAAGTTGGAATGGAATGATGAACAGCAAAGCTGTCACTAACGTAACAAATTGCATGGAGTCAAATGTAGGGGGGAGGTACACTTCAACAACCTGTCCTTGATAAATGAGATTCTATAAAGTTATTTTAAACTATGTACGCTTATAACTAAAATAAATGATTAAATGTTTTCTTCAGTTCAATAAATGAAAACCATTTATAGTAAATCTTTTAATAATTTGCTTTTTCTAATTAATATCTGAATAAAATCCCCTAGCCAAGATAAAACTAATGTTTTGAGAAGAAATACCATTCAAAATTATTACATACAGCAAGAAGCTGCCGCCATCTATGGGCTAGCCCGCAGCTAACCTGGAATCCTGGAAAAAAAAAGTCCAGACAATGAGAGAACAGAAAAGCTGAGCTCAGGTGTTGATTTTTTTTTAGGAAGTAGATGAAGGATAAGAAAGAAACTAAATAAGATTTTCATTACACAAAGAACTTAAATAATCACTAATATCCGTTCTACTCACATCTTTCAAATTAAAATTGTATTCATTTATCAAAATAAATTTCACATAGTCATTAGTCCAAATTTGACTAACCACTACTGTTAAAGCCACGTCAAATGGACTACGTATTTTTGTTGGAAGGCTTTAAAAAGAAAAAACAACTAGCTGGTTCGAATTAAACAATTATTTGGTCAATTTAAACATTTTAAAACTAAAACTAAAATAAACAAAAGATGACTAACAATGAATACAAGTAAAAATAAAAAGGCCTCTCAGATAAAAAAAAAATAGTTAGATAAATTATGATAACGAAAAGAAACTAATTTATAAAAAAATAAATAAATAAATAAATACTAGTCGACATAAGGTTGTTTCACTCCGATAGGTCAGAGAAAGAGTGCTGCCGAGATGTGTAGGTCGCAGCTATGTAGCTAAATACACCGCTGCAATGGTCCAAAGTTGGTATAGTGGCTCATCGATCGTCCAGATGTCCCAAAAGGCGTATTAATGTATTAGGCGAACCGACTAATTATCAAAAATTTATATTCTAGTCGAAACGCAGATAAGGTCTGGTTTCGGACTGTAATGCCTGTTAAAGCACTCAAAATGTCCATAATTAATAGCAAAATGAACGCAGACAGGACTGGTTACACACCATCATGGCCACTAATTATCTGGAACTCATAAAGTCGAAACACAGAAAAGGTCTGGTTCCGAACTGTAATGATGGTTAACTCACTAAAAATGTCGAAACTATTAAACTATAAGGGCAGACAGGCCTGCTTAAACGTTACCATGGCCATTAATTAGTTGGAACTGCTATAAAAAACTAAGATGGTCGGTCCCTTGTTAGGTGACGCTTCTTAGTGACGATTATCAACCCCTAGCAACTGTCTCTATTATTCATTATAATACGCAAATATAATTATATATTTTTCTTTACAAATTACTAAATCCAAATAAAATAATACAAACAAAAATAAATCTAACTAAATTAAACACTAATATAAATCAAATACTATTTACAAGGTAATTATATATTATGGCGTTAACAACTACCAACGAAGATTATAATTTTATTTATAATCTTTATTTTTTTTAACCCTTTTATCATACAGTCCAGATCACTAATCTTTATTATATTAACACTCCTTTAATGCCGAATTTTCAAAAACTCTTCCTCTGAAATATCTTTTAAATTTTATTTATTTGAAAAAATAACCAGTTTTCATACAATAATAATCGATGTATAAAGACAAAATATTAATGAATTCTCTGCATTCCTAAAGGAGAGAAGAGGAAAAATAAAAAAAAAATCTATTCGAACGGGAAAAGGGGAGATTGCCCGATTTTTCATTGTATTATTGCTTCCTTATCTTGTGCTAAACAGTTGTATTCTTGGAAGGAACATAATTTATAATCATTATTCCCACCTCGAGAAACTCTGAAATATGAATTTTTGTAACAACAGAAATATTAAAAAAATTTGGTCGTAATTTATAGTCGCCTACTGTCCTTTCCATTATTTTGTTCGAAAATCATATAAATTGAGATAGTTTCAACCCGACCCGACCAATGTACACAAAACTTAGGAAGTTAAGTAGTTTATTAAGTGAAAATTGTGTGAAGTAGTCGATTAAGAACTATTATATTTATTTAGTGTTTTCCGTTTTGAATAAAGAAAGAGAAATCTATTCCGTTGATAGTTTATGCCATTCATCGCTTTCCCAAATATCTTATTACCAGCTTTTGGAATCAATTGTTCTTGCATGTATTGAGCTTTGAAAGGGTCTACGCCGACCTGACTTTCATAAAGACATTAGCTTTACTCTGATTGGACAAATGCTGGATCTACCGTCACTCCTATTGTAGTCAAAAGCTGCTTATAAACCATGAATATACTTCAATGCCTAGTTTACTTAGTACTTATAAGTAAAACCAGTAATTTATTATCTAGACGATTTATTTTATTAGTAAACTTAATACTATGTGTTCATAACTATACTAATCCTTGTATATTTTCAATCATGTTAATACTAAATTAATTATATTAAAAAAAGGCGAGTTTTTAATTTAATTAGTTTTATTGAAATTTGTCATGTCAATTAAATTTTATAAATGCATGATTATGGTTTTCGTATCCTGAAGCACTACAAAAACCAACATCATTGTCATATCTGTTGACATATAGCTGCCATCATCAATACATCATATCATGAATATTTTATAGCTGCCGAAAAATGATTTTTATTTTTTAAATAAAACTTTGCTTTCAGAATAATAGAAATCAACATTTCTATGTTCTAAACAATACCTTGTATTATAAAAAAGGGATGAGATAGCCCACTGGTTATCAACCTGTTCTAGTCATAGTGAAAAGATTAGTATCCTTTTATGGGGTTCCGAAAAATCCTATATAAATTTAATTATTTGAGGCACTCAATAGTCAAAAATGGTATCCAACACTTATATGGAATTAAAATTTTAGCATCACCAGATTCTTTAGGCCAGATTTTATAGATTTTGAAAACATGTTTATTAAATTTTTATTATTCAAGTAATAATGTTGGTTTATTTTTTTTTTTTGTGTGTTATATTACATCCTGTCTTAAATTTATAGAAAATGGTAATGGGTATCATAGAGCTTATTCACGCCATATGTATATATATATATAAATTAAATTATAATAAAATAAAAAATATAAAAAAAGGAAAAACTATAAATAAATAAATGATATCATTGGATTGTAAAATAAGTTTGTAGCGTTTTTTACGGATGATTTCAATAAAAAAACTTCCGATTCTTATAAATATTAATCAATTATATATGACCCATTTTGATCTATAACATGTTGCCGACTTTCAGGAAATTCTATTTCTTAATTCCGTCCTCCCAGAACTTCTCAGATTTTTGCGCAATGAATTCCTCCGTCCTCGAACGAATTAAAGTGTTTCTCGTTAAGAGAGTTTTGAAGGTCCCGAAATAGGTGAAAATCTATTAGAGCAAGGTCTGGTAAATAGGGTGGGTGGGGGATCACATCCCAGCCAAACTCCAATAATTTCTGCCAGGTCTGCAAAGACACGTGAGGACGGGCGGTATCCTGATGGAAAACTATGCCTTTGCGATTATCCAATGATGGAAGCTTTTGCTCGACCGCTGTCTTTAATTGTTCCAACTGGGCACAGTTCTGCGATATCTCGTGTTGAAGAGTGAGGGTTGTCTGTGACCAGTGCTTGAATTTGGTCATCATCAACAGTTGAAGGACGACCCGAGCGCTTTTCATCTTCCAAATAAACTTTCCGGTTCTGAATCGAGCAAACCACTTACGGACGGTGCTTTCTCCTAAGGAATCATTGCCATACACACTGCAAATTTTTTTAATCATCTTTGCAGCGGACTTTTCTTTTCAAAAATAAAAAATCATGAAAATGAATTTTTTTCTCTTCCATTTTGAGAAAGCAAAATATCACTTAATGATTAGGAATCTCGGTTAAAACTGATGTATAAAACCACTTTCACCAATCCTTTTTTAGAATATGCAAACATTATTTACCAAGTAAACATTTTATAAACACAGAGCGAATTAAATTGAAATATTGAAAAATGCTATGAACTTATTTTACAACCCAATAATAATATTAATAGAAAAAAAAATTAAACTTAAAGTAAATAACATCTTAAAAACAATTACTCCTATTTACAATATTTACAATCAGCCTGGTGAACTCCAAAATGAGCTTTCTCCCCCCTCCCCTCCAACGTATGGAGCAAACTTCTCTCTCAACCGCGTGAGTGGTATTAAAGCCAGTCATGTTGGTATTATAAAAAAAAAAAATAACGGCAGGTTAAAGGCACAGTATGGTAATTAAAAAGAAATAATTATTTTTTTCATTTTTATAATGTAAATCACTAAAAAACGGCAATCTTCCAACTACTATAAAATTAGACATAAACCTAACCAATTTAAGCCTAACCAAGCAATAGAATAGATGTGTAAAATATAAAAATATGTTCGTGCATACACATATAACAAATAATAATAAACATGAGATGTTGATAATTACTATTTTCACATTTGTAAAACAGCATCCTAATTACTTATTCAAAATAAGAGAATGAATTTCATTAATCTATTAATATATAATATTAATAGATTAGTGTGTATAGTTATCTTAATAGATTTAATAATTATTATTTTATATGTTAGTGAATGTTTTTGAGAAAAAGACAGAAGAATTTTTAGGAGCATATTTTTTAATCTGAATAAATGAACCTTGAAGTAGTGTTAAAAAAGTAATCCTAACGAATCCTGTCTATTAACTGCTGAAACCCCTCGTCTTAATAATTAGAAGAGAAGAAATCAATTTCAAGTTGAATGATTAAATATTTATGATTGTTTAAGATCAAATTGGTTTGCCGTCACTGAAGTAATCGGGGATGATGGGACCACTCGACAAAGCGACTCTTTCTCCCAAATGAACTTGTTGGATGCTATGTAACGAAAAAGTCCCAAGCACGGATCAAATCAGACTGATTACCCTGTTTTATCTATTTCCATATTTTTTAAAACCCGCTGATGTAATTATATTGAAATCCGTGGAGGGAAAAAAAACTGTACGATTTTATATTTTTAATTATTATTTATCAAACTCAACAAAATTAGAAATGAGATTTTTTTCTCCGTTTGAATTAAAATTAAATTTCAATATGGCTCATTTCGCCTCCATTTTATATGAATATACCATGTAATTAACTTTTATTTACTAATCAAATACCGGATTATGAACAGAATTGATTACATTTAGAATTCAAGAAAAATTGGGAGAATAATCAGCGAAATATATATTTTTTTTATTTTATATTTTTATTATTAACAAATTCTGATTGTCTTATGTTTTTGTTTTATTATTTAGTAAATATTATCATTATTTGTTAAAATTAAAATTTGGATAACTTCTAGTGATATTTTTTCGATTTCACACTACCACTAGATGTCACTTCTCTATCACAATTTGTCAAATACATACTTATAAGAAGAAAATAAATCTATTTTTTTCTTTATTTTTTTTCTTTCTTTATTTTTTTTTTTTGTCGAGATAAATTGTACCACTCGAAGAACTCCCTACCTTCTTCAAGTGGTACAATTTATGTAGATCTTCCACAGTAAACCTAAAACTGAATTTAGTTATCAACTTACTAGTAACTAGAAGGGAGAGATTGTTTTCCTTAGATGCAAGAATGTAAGCAATATACACGCATTATAGAACTATAACGGAAGTGAAGTTACTACGTACTATAACTTATTTGACTTATTTATTTAGAGAATTTAAAGCGTCAACTTTGTGACTGCAGCGACGCTGGATAATATTCGGCGGGAGAGGGTGACTTTTATTTCTGTGGTGGCCCCACGAAGTGAAGATTTCACCGCTATCATGATTGGAGTAAGGTGGCACCCTGTATATAACCCTCCTGCTCCTCCCGCTTCCCCTCCCCTTCTCCGTATGTCAAGAATGATGAAGACAACAAACAAAAGATCAAAAAAACTTATGATGCTTTTTCAGTTTTTATATAATGTATAAAATCTCAGTGTAGAATTCAGTAAAGTGAAACTCAAAAGAAAAATTTTGTTTTATCCACAAGATATGTGATATGTAAAATGGAGGGGAAAGAAAAAAAAAGGGAATAAATTGAAAAGCTTGTATTTAGTCTGTAGACTGATATTAATTGTAAAATGTGAATATAGTGATATTAATTGTAGAATGTGTGGAAAAAAAAAATGTTATCTTTCTATTATATGTATCATATCAAAAAAATGTAATTTATAAATTTGTATATGTCCGATCACGGATTGATCAGTATGCTGTGTAATGTAGCAACCCGATGTATTTGGGCAGCATGATTGAATAAATTTCTT
>NW_027112807.1:738985-746610 GCF_000696795.3 Halyomorpha halys
ATATTTGAATAATTAGCCATACTTTAAGTAAATTATTTACAATTTATTTGCCGCCCTAAACCTGCAAGTCTTAATGTTTGAGAAATTCATTTTAAAGTTTGAGCAACATGGTCCCATAAGATAGTTGGCAGAAACAGAATCATTTATAATGTTGCGACCTCACAAGAGAGGAAATTGGTCCATAGGGTCACGCCACTTAAAACTTGCTACGGGATTCTGCCAGCATCTTCAATTTATTAATCTTGTTTATAATGTTACGACATGAACTGTATTAGCTATCTACTTGATATTTATGCTAATTATTTTTATTTTATGATGTTTCATAACATATGTTTTATGTTGTGTCGAAAATGCATATTCTAGAGCTATGTTCTGAAATAATATTTAGAATTAATTATAAGAAAACAAAAATTACCATAGGAAAAAAAAATTCTACCTGGCACACATGTCTACATCAATTCAAAACGGATGAAACAGATGGTCTCCCATCGAACAAATTCAACGGGTGCTAGTGTACTACAAAAATAAATAAATGAACAAATGATTTTTCTAATTGATAAATCGATGCAATCTTCAATGAAAATAATAGTCAGATTTCAATAATGAGTTACTTGAATAAAAGCATTCCTAAGAGGACTGGAACTTTTAATAAAGCCCACGATGTTATAAATATAAGAATACTCGTTTAAGGAGAATAATACGCTTTTATAAAACTAATGTCGACCGAAGTTCCACAAATTGTGAGTCCTCTAAAAGCTGCTGAAAGTATTGAATGTTCTAACAAACTTGGAAGAGGAATTTTCGCAGCAATAGTCTGAGTTAATACTTGATAACTCCGCCGGGGCAAATGAGAGAGAGGGGAAGGTCTTACTGGGAACATAACCGGTTTGTACGGACCACTGAACTTGTACAACTCATGTTTAACTTGCAATCTCTCCAGCAAGCCTATTATGAAAAAGTCTCTCTCAGAGCTCAGATTTTCCTTTGTTCGTTCCATAATACTTCGACGTTGATTCTTTTAAGATGGTTACTAAAGGATACCAGGACATTTAAGGACTGAATTACGAAAAGAATTGGAGAAAAGAATTCAATTTAAAGAACAATATATATATTGTTGTAATATTTTACATCTATGGTAAAATGAAACATTAAAAATTTTTACTGTTGCTATAAACAGAAAACTGACATTGGCAAGAGCGAGAGATAGAGGACTGCTTTATTTAGCGCCCTCTAGAGCCCAAAAGGAGAAAAAAGTCAGTTATTTCACCCCAATTTTTGATTAATTAAATAAAAACTATGTATAATTACAAGTCAAAATTGATACGTCTACCAAGTATACCTAAAAGGAATAAAAAATGACGGCTTTTTAAAAACGTTAAAAATAATTAATTTTTTATTCGGAGCTCTATATCTTTAAAACTACCAACAACAAAGGAAAATCTAAGAGAACATCATTTAAAGTAGGGTAAATTTGCTAAACTATAACCCCTAATAGAGCTATTTACGTTCAACAGTTCTCAAGATATAGCTTTTTAAATAGCAATATTTCATGAAAATGTTGTACAGAACGTACTCATCAGATCAATAGTTATTGAATTTATTTTGAAAAATCTATATCTCAAAAACTATTTGACGTACAGATGTATATTAGCATTCACATTAAAGCTAGTTTAATGGTCTATAAATTAGTTCATAATATTTTTCTTCGTAGGAGTAGTATTTTTCATAATATTTGCTCAATTAATTGATTTATAATAGTTGTTCGAACAAATTTTCATTTGCCAAATTTATATTCATATGCGAATATCATAAAAATTAATACCCCTACGAAGATAAGTGTCATGAACTACATTATAGTAAGGGGTAATTTACTTTATTTTGAGTAGTGGCAGACATATTTGCGTCTTATGGATCTAGAGATATATTTTTTCAAAAATAAAAAATTTTATATGAACAACTAGACATTAATATTTTGTGAATTTATTTTGTCAAATATCATAAAAACTACTACTCCTACAACAATAAACGTTATAAATTATTTTATAGTATATTTAACTGGCTTTAATTTGAGTGCTGTCTGACATTTGTACGTCCTATGGTTTCTGGGTATAAAGTTTTTCATAAATCAAACTTAATGTCCGAACAACTATAAATCAATATATTTCAGTAAATATCAGGAAACTATTATTCCTACTAAAGTAAAGGTCATAAACTACTTTATAGTACGTTAAACTAGCTTTAATTTGAGTGCTAATAGACATCTGTACGTACACATAGTTCCTGAGATATAGACTTCTCAAAATAGATTCACTAACTACTGATGTTTCAGTAAATTTTTATGAAATGTTGCTTTTTAAAAGGCTATATCTCGAGAACTATTGGACGTAAATAGCTCTATTAGGGCTAATATTTCAGAAAATTTACACTTCTTTAAATAATGCTCTTTTAGATTTACTAGTGTTGTAGGTAGTTTTTAAGTTATAAGTTGTAGCTCCGAATGAAAAATTAAATTTTTTAAGGTTTTGGAATAGCCGCCATATTTTATTCCCCCTACCTATACTTGGCAGACTCATCAGTTTTGACTATTAATTATACATAGTTTTCATTAAAGTAATCGGAAATTGGGGTGAAATAGGTGCCTTTTTTTCTTCCCGGCTCTTGTACTAATTGGGTTGCTACAATACGAGTACACAGCTCACCAATCAATATATGATCGGACGTATATATAATATTTATATTTACATGATATAACAATCATTTTTTCTTTTACAATCAATACTCGTCTACACACTAAATAAATATATTTTAGTTTTTTTTTCTATTTAACAATTTCATTCCATTTGACAATTTTATTTCACTTAAGTGACAGATTTATTCTCTCCGTTATATATTTTTAATAATAATGAAATTTAATTATAATGACAATGATGATTATTATCTTATTTTTACTATTATTAAATATTAATCAGAGTGACTGAGGAAAAATATTCTCTGGGCCTCATGATTTTTTGAAGTTGAAATACTTAAGAAGAGTTGTAGAAACCATTACAGTATTTGAAAACCAAAATAAGATAAGATAAATAATAAAATAAAGATAAAAATTTAAGAAAAAAATGAATGTTTATAAATTATAATAAATATAAATTAAATTTATATTTAAGGTATGTTAAATTATTAATAATACTATTGTTGTTAAAATTGTTACATATGAATTTATAATAACCTGTTAATTGTCCTTGAGGATGGCCAAATTGGCCGAAACGTTGGACTGTTGATGATATAATTAAGAGTGTTGAGACTTAACATGGATACTAATTGATTTATTTAGAAAATAATTAAATATAATGCTCAATAGAGTGTACTAAAATATTAACAATAGCATATAGTGTTATAGTGATTAGTATATTGCAGATAAATTCTTAAGAAAAAATAAAAACAAAACTAGTACTTCCATATACTTGTATTTATGAAACCAAAGAACTTCAATGAGATGGCCCGGGTGAAGAAGTTGAGAAAAAGAAATTGAAAATGGCCCAAGATAAAAGGCCGAAATGTTATCATAACATAAATGTGTGTGCGTGCGTGTGTCTGTGTGTTCGTATGTAGACTAAAATCAATAAAAATTGTTATGCATGTACAGTTTTATTTTTTATAATGTGGATTTATTGTGTTCTTAAGAATATTTTTCCTTAATCATGCTTTTTGATAACTAGTAAATTAGAGATAAATCTCACGTAAAAAAATAAAAATAAAATCTCAGAGTTGATCAGAATATACTTATACTTTTTTTTCAAAAGATTCCATTTTGGCCCAACAAGAACCTATCTGAACAAAGCAGTAACGTCTTGAATTGTGCAACTTAATAAAATTAACAACAGTTGCAAAATCTAGTTATAACAGTCTTATTGTGTAGGGAATTTTCATACCAATTCAAAGTAAATTTAACCTTACCGTAATTTTATATTTATTACTTTTTCTTTTAGCTCAATATATTTATTTATTACTTTTAACTTAATATTTTTACTTATTCTATTTTAATGTTTATATGTATGTTTTTTATATTAATATATTGTAAATGGGGACGTCCGTATTGGGTATTATGTATATTTATAATTTTTTTACTATATTTAATATGGCCATATACATTCTTTTATACTCTAACTTAAATTTAATTTTATGAGTGATGGAAAGGAAAAGAGAGAAAATTTTGTATAATTGAAACATTAGAAAAATTAAACATACTTAAAGAACGATAAAAAGCTGGAATAAAATGTGTAAGGGAATAAATAATGAAAAGGGAAAAAAATAAATTATGTATAATTCTTGTACACAATGTAGAAACTATTATGTGACATTATTAAAAAAAATATGCTGTGACTATTTTTATTAATAGAATTATAAATAATTGTGATTCACAAGTTATAAGTATGCTGTGTATAAAGCAGCCCAATGAAGTTGGCCAGCACAACATTTTTTCTAATAAAGTGTTTTTCTCTCTTCTATTATATCTAAAACTGTTTATTTAAAAAAATGTGAAAAATTGATCATCTTTTTAGCTAAATAATTTATTTAAAACTTTACTGAACTATAAATTGTTAAAAATCATCTTGAGTGAAAATCGGAAAGTCACCATGTTGGAAAAAGGAGGGGGGTTGGGAAGTTTTGGGCCCCCGGCCAGAATACCGAGTCCACTTTGCTGACGATGGAAGAAGGTTGCTAAGTTTGCCCGCCCCCGAATGAATATTAAAGACAAGGCTGACTTTTTCCACTTCATCCGGCGGTCTCCGGCAAACTGTTCCAAGGGCTTTTTCATTAAGTTCGATGCTATTGGATCCTTCCTTACGCAACAACTCCTTCAACTTCTAAAATGGTTAAATTTAACTTTTTGAGAGTGGGAGAGATGAAACACCAATCATCTTACAGCAAATCACTATCACTTAACCCTTTCGAAAGCCCTCTGTAATTAACTTTCATCAGAATCAATAACTTATCTATTAAAAACTACATTTAGTGTTTAAATAAATCAATTAGTATCCACGTTAAGTCTTAACACTCTTTATTATATCATCAACAGTTCAAAGTTTCGGCAATTCGGCCATCCTCAAGGACAGTCCAAAAACTAATAGCTTATATTATACATTAATTTGTAACAATTTTAACAACAACATTATTACTAATAATTTAATATACCTATGCACTATGCAGAGATATCTTGAGGAGGATTTGTAGGCCTGTAAAGTTACCGGAGGGATATAGGCTGAGGCCTACCAGATAATAACACACAGTAATGGATGACCTGGGCCCTGTTTCATAATGAAAGCTAATAGTATTAGTTCACAGTACAAATGTAGAAACTAGTGTGGTAATAATACTAATACTTATTTTTTTCATTATAGGGATGACTATTAACTATATTGCAGGAATTAAAAAATACTAAAGTACAAGTTATTATTGTAGAAGTCTGTGTAATTGAATTAAGATAAATCTACAAGACTAATAGTATTATGAAGTACTTTATTATGAAACAGGGACCTGGAAACGGACATTAGGTTAAGGGGGCTGCGTTTCTACGGCCATATGGTCAGGATGAACCCGAGCAGAATTAATAGGAAGATCTTTGGGAAAATTTGTGGATATAAAGGGGGTGGAGGATACATTAAACAGGTGAAGAAAGAAACGGGGGAATTAGGAATCTCAAGTCGAGACTGCCTCAATAGAGATGAATATAGGGAAAAGTTAACGAAGATAAAGGTCCTTGTGGGTGCCAAAGAGGTGAGAAGGGGAAGAGTACGGAGCTAGCAAGAAAGAAGATTGCAGTCTGAAAGAATGAAGAAGAGATGGGAAGAAAGGAAAAGAGGGGACTGTGTGGGAAAAGTTGGGAAGAAACGAATTCGTGTGGTCTATAAGGCCATTTCGTGACAAAAAAAAAAAAATTAGAGCAAAATGCAATTTGAAATAAATTAATTATAAGCCTGTCCTGAGTGTATGGAAGATTAAAAATAGTTTGTTTATATGATAGTTGATAGTTTTAAGTTGATATGAAATTAAGAGTTTTAAAAATTAATGAAATTGTGACAAAATAGGTAACTAGACATAAGCTTATTAATAATTAATATAATTCTCTATTAATTTATTGTTTCATAGGGTAATTTGACTTGTAATTAATGAACAGAATAGCCTGCAAAACGATTTTAAATAATTGGATGTGAGGTATACATTTATATTTAACGTATGTTAAATTATTAATAATGATGTTAAAATTGTTACAAATGTAGTTACAAATATAACATAAGCTGTTAATTGTTACATTGTCCTTAAGGATCGCCGAATTGCCGAAACTTTGAACTTTTGATGATATAATAAAGAGAGTCAAGACATAACCTGGATAACAACTGATTTATTTAAACAATAAATACCAGTCACAAGATATATAAAAGATTATATATAAAAACAATAATATTTCACTCTAATAAAATTTACATCGACGAAATTGAATTGATGTATTGGCATTCATCTGCCATACATTCTTCGGCTCTTTCCTTCTTAGTTGATTGATTAGCTATATAATTAGAAGCTTTAAGGATCATGTGATGGATTTTCGATTGGAAGGATTAGATACAGCAGGTTTGATTGGTTTTCGCTACCATGTTGGGCTAAACCATGGTTTATTTGAACTCCATTCAAAAATTAAATAAAATACTTTCATTTCTGAAATTATGTTCCTATTGCAAATAAAGTTAATACAAGAATTATACTTATATTTAAATACGTACTTGATTAAACGTAACATGCCTTATCTATTTATATTCAATAGCAAATTTAAAAAAAAAACGACATGGACCACTATGTATCAGATTTTGCGACCATATATCATTCCTTCCATCACGTCTGAGTTCCAGGAGTCTGAAAATAAGTCTCGAGAACTTCTATTGTACAAATCTGGAGTTACACCATTGGATAGATCATGCATAAGACTGTCTGATACCATTGTAATATGACTAACTTCAATTTCAATTGTTGTTTACTTGTGTAATACATTGTAAAATAACAAAAAAAAATTTTTAAAAAGGTTTTTAATTGATATTATATGATAAGTTATTCACAGCCTTTATGGGTAAAGGTAATCTCAGATACCGCATTATGTTGTGTGGTAGACTTGTAGTACCTGCCAAATCCAATATATTTTTCTCATATATAATTTAATTTATAATTAAATTTAATGCAAACGTACGTGATAAAACGCAACGGCTGATTTTTTAGTGAACGGTTATTGTTTACTGTGGGGGCCGCTTTAGGTATAGAATGCTACATGAAAAGATATCAGTGACCCAAGTTATAACTAAAAATTGTAGTAGTAAGTGAGAAACACTATTCAAAATGCAGTACTGCCGAACTACATTGGGTCACTATACACATAGCATACTGAGACTAGTTGGAAAACTGCATATTATTCTTATATAGTATATTGCATAGGCATAGTCAATAAATATTAGAATACATAATAATAATACATGATTTTTTTTCTTCCTGTTTAGTTCTTTAATCTCTTTCTTTTTCAATATTTTTTACTTTTTTTAAATTAGTAATAAAAGTATTCATTTTTTTTCTACTATTATCTTCTACTA
>NW_027112807.1:746883-756851 GCF_000696795.3 Halyomorpha halys
CCTGTATAAATAAAAATTATAAATAAAAAAAACATGAAAATTCCAATAAATTAAAATCTAAAAAAATACTCAACAGACATGCTTGAAAAAATAAATACATTTAAATAAAAGTAATAAATATGTAAGTGATAATTGTGAAATGTTATAAATATTTAAAAATGAGGGGTAATAAATATAAAAATAACAAATATATGATATAAAACAAAGTAATAAATACATTTCATTGAAGAGCGCTTCAATTCTAATTTCCGTGGGTGTCTCTGAGCAATTTTTTTATTTTTATTCAATTCACAACATTACTTTCATACATCTCTTGAAAAAAACGTTTTCACTGTGTTCAAGTCAGAGTTGAAATCTTATAAAAGTTATTTCAATTACTTTTTTTATCGTGCTCGAACCTCTGTAGGATTTATCGAAATACGCCCCTGAAAACAAATTAATTTTCATGTATAAATAAAACCTCAAATTAAAAATAAAAAAAAAAAACCTTTTGATGAGTCCCAGGATTCTAAAATGTTGTAACAGCCCTGGAGTTTTAAAGTGACCTTGGTCATCACCTTCACTCTAATTATATTGACCTGCTGGAAAGAAAAGGCTTTTAACCTTTCATAATGCTAACATATTAGGATCCTTATGTATGTGGGGAGCCTCTTGTTGAGTTCTACCCACACATGATGAGTTCCAAAATTGAACGAAAAGTAAAGAAAATGATTTGCTCCCCGAAAAATAGCATTCTCACGCACTGATCTCCTTTTTTGATCTCCGCTCCATAAAGGGGAGGTAAATTTTACAATTGGCCTCAGGAGCGCTTGTAGAACTTATATTATGGGGGCTCTTTCGTTTTAGAGAAAATAAACACACTTAGAGTTACAGGCCTACCTTCTACGCCATAACCCCTGTTGATAACCTGAAACTCAGGTCGAAACGTCGGCATAAAATAAATAAATATGGTTTTGTTTATTTATGTTGTTCTTTGCTGACCGCACCACCCGACAAACTTCTCCAATCATTAATCTACGGTCAACTATCTACACCTCATTAGAAAAACTATCACATTCTGAGTTCAACTCCAACTTTATTTTTTAGTTTCAAATTAGCTGGTCGTTAGGCAGAAGCGTATCTTCATGCTCTTGATGTAATAATTACTAAATAATAATATTTAAATTAGTTTCTTTCCTAAAAGAATTATTTTTTCTTTTCTTTATAACTTAATTTTTTCTCATTATTCTTCTTAATTCATCAAAAATAGTGCTTCACGATTATTGATTTAGTTTTTATTTTTAATTGCATCTATTTACGGTCTATTGTTCAGTTGACATTTGGTCAGAAATAGTTATCTATAAATTTTTTACCGTACCTTAAGTTCTAAATTTATATTATATATATAAGGCAGTGACACTTGAACTCATACTATATTGCTTAATATCAGCCTTAAATTAAGAAATCCAAGCTGATTTAATATAATGGCGGAGAGAGACCTGACCGTTCATTACAGGGACTATATGAAATAGTGGAAGAGCGAGCTCTTGGTCGACCTAGATCGGCACTGGCTAAATCACAAACTCAGCCTCTTCTTCTTCTTATTTATGACGGCTCAACTCCTTCAGATATTAACTTCCACCTCCTCCTTTTCTTATAGCCGTCCGACCAGGCGATTTTTCACAGGCCATGCGATAGGGGCATATTCAAAACAGAACGTTTTTCAAGATAAGGTATTATCCTGCCAACAAGTCAGGGCGAATAAAGACTTGACAATTCCTTTCTCCAAGGGACCACGGTCGGCTAGATTAATGGCATTTCACCAACATGTTTCTTTCTAAGTTTTTTTTTTTACCGAGTTTTACTTTTATTAACGTTTTATTTTTGTTTTTGGTTTTAACCACAGTAAACTAAATCTTGGTTGCAAATAATTGTTGCTTGTTAAAAATATTCATATTTGAAATTAATATATATCTATCCAAGATTAGAGATCCCTCTAAAATCTTCGAATTAACCAGCCTCCCTTTCCTGCCTTTCTCCCGCCCTAAAATCGATGTAAATGTATACCACCAATATCATTCTTAATTTGTATTCATATTTAAATTTTTGAGCTCTGGGGCTCCACCAAACCATCAAATTTTTCCCGCATCCAATCGTTACAATCCAAAATCCTACGTAAAATCCTTGATGCTCCTTATTACGTCACAAATAAATTCATTCATAAAGACCTTAACATCCCATTCGTTGCAGATTTGACCCAAAACAGATATGCGTCTTTTTATTCCAAACTCCTTAACCATCCTAACCAATTAATTCTGAATCTTTCATCCTTAACAATCCCTGATAATCCTCCGAGGCGTCTGAAAAGAAGATGGCCACGGGACCTTCTAGTTTAAAACTAATGTTTGAAGTATCACCAATGGGTGGTTCCTTCCCAAGATTTTCAAGTGTATATGAAACATACAACATATTTACTTATTGTATTATTTTGTACAGTTGTAAATTACAATAAATAAATAATAAAAAAAAAAATATTTAAATTTGTTTATTATTCCTTCCATGATAAATTCCCTAACCACCCTAACCCACTAGTTTCTAACCTTGCTTCCTCTTCCATTCCTGGCAATCCTCCGAGGCGCCTGAAAAGAAGATGGCCTCGTGACCTTATATTGTAAACTGTTTTTAGAGTTCTACTACTGTGTAGTTTCTCTACATCCTGTATCATATCATTATGTCATTATGATCAAATTTACTTGTGTATTTTTTTTTATACAGTTGTAAATATCAATAAATAAATTTAAAAAATGTTTTTACATAATTTAATTTAATTTTAATATATACTTTGTAGTTTATTTATTTATGAAAGCTTACGCTCATTCGCATCATATTTTCATTTATACATTAACAAATTTACTTTAAACTGTTACTTTAAATTCAGACTTCCTTAATTCTGTTCTGCATTCATTTGGAATAGACTAAATTTTTTTTTTTTTCCTAACCACTAAGTTCGGCCTCTCGTACATTGAGAGCGGAGAGCTAGGAATTGCGAAGCAACGAATTCGTGTGTACACCGTTCGTAATAAATCGTGCGAATGCCTATCATCTATAGCCTTGATATTCTTCCGGATTCGTAGTACACGAGATGGCTCTTCTAAACGGTTTCTAATAAATAGTTTTTTGTTTTGGAATTATCACCTTTTATTCATCAACGTATCAGGTACAAGCGATATCAACAAAGGCGGAAAATGTGGATGAATCACATTTACGCAAAAAGAAACGAGTTCGATGTATTTTTTCGTTTGCGGCGTGATCTTCAAATTGACGATAACCACTACTTCTTTTATTTTCATGTGAAAAAGGACACATTTTGATACATTCTTGACGTTTCTTGTAATTACCTTCTCACAGTCCACTTGTCACTCTCTTTTTCGCACTCGTTCGCAACTAAATCCCAGCTAAACGAGATCGGTTCGCACTTCGCACCTGTTCGGACCAAAACTGAGGAATAATAAGGACCCCTACCCAGCCACGTGTTCGAATCGTTCGTTCGTTTTTGTGCGAATTTGGACAAATTTATTTCGCAGCTTTCCACTCTCAGTGGAAGACAGGCCTAATTTAAGCGTTTATACTTTAATTACCGTTAGTAGGATAGATTAAGTATATCTCTATGCCTTTTGATAAGAAATCCATCTCCAACAAATGAACTACATAACCAATACATTGTGGTTGAATCACTCTTTCCTTGAGATGCACAAGGATGAGTCTTGTTTGACTTTTTGTCGGACTTTACACTCTTCTTCAGCCAAGCCCAATGTTTCAAAATTAGTATTGGACAAGCAATTTGGATTGCTAAAAATGGAGACAAACATAGGTAGCAAATATTTTCCAATAACCTATACCTTATGTATGCATTTATTATGATAAGGCTCATAGACAGTTGACCAATTCATTGTCATCGTGATGGCAACACTGTATGGGCAACATTGAAGAATTTACTTTATAGGAATTTAGGAGGTTGGAAGGATGTTACTTTTAGAGTGGTTGTTGTTGTAGTTCGTGAGTGGAAATACGAGTTAGTGGAAGGTTTTTTTTATTTATTTATTTTCTTTTTTGTTTCCATTTTAATGACTGAGGAAAAACTTTTAGTTATTACCCTGTTGTCAAAGACTTTTTGTTTGATGTGATACCAGGAAAGTGGCTCACCATAGACGAAGTCTCTGGTATAGCGATTGATTTGACTTAAAACATTAGTTATCCATTTAGCAATTATTTATTTACCATTAGCACTTATTTATTTGCTGTATCGTGAATCGATTTTGACATGAAATTATTTTTCTAAGGCATTAAATTAAGTTGTGATTGAGCAAATATCTGAGTTTTCTTAAGGTACTGTTCACCCTTTCTTTATATTATTTTGTCATTTAAAAACTATAAAATAAAAATCGGTCTATTTAAACTGTTATGAAATTAAGGAACGTACGTTAATTACCAGGTGCAAATCCAAGAAGTTAGAAAGTATTAACAAAAAACTAAAAGATAATCGCAAACCTTGCACTCCAAATATTAGGGAAAATCTCCAACCTATAGAATAGTTTGTTATAAAGGTAGGAAGTACCAAATAATTGAAGCGGGGACAGTTCTTATAGAATTTCAACTAATAAAAGCTAGGAAGAGAAAAAGTACCAACTCCATAAATAAGAACAGAGGACACACTGCTTCTCCCAACGGTTGAAAGGACAGGACACTTGTCTGCAATCTGTGCATCCTTCTAAAAATAAGTCATCAAGAATACCTCCAGTACAGAACGCCGGTCAAAATAGCAGATAAACAAAAAAAATTATAATTGCAATTATTTTTACTGGAAATATTTTTAAAATCACTTAATAGTTAGAGGAGAAGTAAAAGTTACAAAATATAATTTGAGCACATATTATCAAAATTCGAACATTCTGTGGTCCAAAGTTGGTCTGGTCCGTTTTAATGCGGATTAGTGGGACTTAGAAAAGAAATTGTTATTGAATAAAACAACACTCTTCACTAATGCCTTACTTTAAAATATTTATTAAGATAGTCAATTTTCTAAAATATTTATTTGGACTATTGTGAAAAAAAAAACATAATTTTTATTTTAAAAATGATCGTATTTTAAAATATATTTAAACTACATAATACTTTATTCATTTATGGAATTCGTAGTAGTTTGCCTTTATTAAAAACTTTTACTCCTCTTTGAATATTCTCTGTTAGAATGTAATAAATAAGCGGGATATTACCAATCGGCAATCCCCTTCATATATTATCGTGACATACCGGGCCAGAAAGATGGCGACATATTTTGGGGTTGGTTGATCGAAATGAACTCCTCCTCTGTTCTTATATATATGATAATATCTGAGTGATTCTGATTTGTGCTAGATCGTGGGGCTGTTAAAGTCCAATCAAAGCAGCTGTCTCTCAGGATCTTCGAGTCCTTTCGTCTTTAGGAAACGATTTTCGTTCTCCCCGTTGCATCGGACGACATTTACAGGAAACGGATACCTTATCATACAAACCAATATTTTATGTGTAAAAGAAAATATTTGTCCTTTAGTCCCTAAAGTTAATGTGTTTTTGAATATTCTTTGCATGATTACGACGTTATCAAAAGGTGGGTAAAGTGTACAGGACTTTATTGTAAACCTACTAGGTTGTTTTTTGTATTTGTTTTTCATTTCTTAATTACCAGATCATATAACAATTTGTTTTCTTTTTTATAATTAGTAATGTAGGAGTCCCATAAAAAGGGCGCCCTTGACTATTAACAATGTTTAATAATTATTAAAGGTTTAAATGATAAAAATAATCAAAATTATAATTACATAATTAAAGAATTCAGGAAAAAGACAAAAAAATTAACAAAAAACCAACTTTTATTTATATAATTAATAAAATAAATAACTTACATAATAAAAATAAAATAAATAGTAATACTTGTTTTGGGTACGTAACAATTTTCTTAGCGAACAGATCAACCGATCTCATATTTCGATAACTCAAATTATACGGTCGCAACTCTTGAATGTTTTGTAACTTTGAAATGAGCTCAAATTACTGAAAAAATACTTTATTATATTTGATACTTTTGTTGAAGACGGTCGTTCCCTAGCGCTAACGGTGATATTTATGAGTTTTAACCTTTCTCATCAATTATATGTTGACTTGGTTGGTCGGTTACTTGCATTTTCATTTTTGTGAACTCATTTATTTTATCTGGATTATCTCTCTAGGAAGTCTGGTGAGTCAATTCATTTAAAATTTTATGAGGTTAATGTTTTCCATTTTTGAATGATTTATTTATTAATTAATTCTTCATGACATTGTACAACGTTTCGGGACCACTGTCCCATATTCATGTACTTTAAAAACCTATAACTATAATAAAACTAACATTACACCAATCTTCATCCTTATATATTTTAATTTATACAATAATAATTACCTCATGATTTCATATAGGAAATCATGTCAACCATTTGTGCATCTTCACTTCTCTCTAGCACAGCCATCACTCTACATTTCTTACTAACTCTTTGGACCTTATCTCATGTCCAGTGTGCTGTTTGGTTACCTCCCTAACGTTGTGCAATGTCATGAAGAATTAATTAATAAATAATTCATTCAAAAATGGAAGTCATTAACCTCAACAAATTTTAAATGAACATTTATTTTATTTTTCAAGTTGTTATTTGTTGTCTGTGAAGCTGTATTAATTTTTATTGGTCATATTCGTCAAGAGTTCTTGTCATGAAAAAATGAAAAAAACTGGGAATCGCATATGGAAGAAAACTCAGTAGAAGTAGTCTGATCTGGATGTTGGTTCCATATTTCATATGTAAAGTTTTTGATCATGGTTGATAGAATACAATTCAAAATTACTTGAATTCTAAATAATTTAATTTAAAAAAATATATTCGTTACAAGATCGAAATGTTATTTCATACCATGTTAAAACACTGGCGAGTATAACTTAAAGAAATTATATTAATGTATTTTCAAAAGTTTTGAGTATTGTTCAAATTTTTAAAGCACTTAACTACTATATTAAGTTTCAATATTCGTTACAACTTCTCTAGTTTCCCAGTAATATTTTTTAAGGATATAAAAAGATTCAGTCGGTTAGGGTTACCTCAATAGCTGGTTTTAATAAATTAAAGTGTTTCATTTTAATTAATATTTTTAATCTATCTTATGACTTCGTTTGGACATTCTGTTAAAACGAATTCATAATAATTTCTCTACGAAAAGGCAAGTCTTTGAATTGATTTTACCTTAAGTAATTTAATTTTTCGAAACCACAAAATTTGTCATATTTTTTTCCATGATAATAATAATTAATATTTTTTTATAGAATCCTATAAATATATTATAGAAGAAAAGTTGATAAGTTTTCAAACAGAAATTATTTTAAAAAAAGTAACATTAAGAAAATAGATTTAAAAACATTAATTTAAAGAACATATTATAAAATAAAAACGCTAGAAAAGAAAATAATAACTAAAAGAGTAAAATGTATGCAAAATAATCAACAAAAAATATTAAGAGTAAACGAATTTTGGCTCTAATAAAACTAGTTAAATTTAAATTGAATAAATCATATCCATGAAAATAATTTTAGAAAAAATGCCAAAAGATGGACGGACGGCGAAAAATATTTTATTAACGTGAAATAAAAAAAAAATCTGTTAGATACCTTAAGACTAAAATCAGATACAACCATCCCCATCTACAAAACAATACTGAGTGAAGGTTGTTGAGCGGCATCTAGTACAATAAGAATAAATTGCAATCCAAAACAAGTTCCTGAAAATTGCACAAGAAGCCCTGGGGTTGTAAGAAATAGTCAATACTTTGCGAGCTACAATTAGAATCAACAGATTAATTCACCGAAAAACGATGTATCTAATTTCATTCCGTGGCATATCTGACGACAAAAAAAGTTTTGATTTTATTAAGAATTGGAAGTATTCCATAGGTTGACTGCTGTTAGTTTCTTTACTGAGATCGCCCTATATACTTCCTTAAAGTTATTAGGATTTGGTTTAAATAAATAATTCAATTTTTATCCATTTTTGTCTCAACACATTTTATTTTTCTTATAAGTCCGACATTTCGGACAATCCGGCCATCCTCAGGGACATCTTAATACAATTTTGGAACTAAAATTATTTAAACACTCAACTTCATGCAGGCTATTCTGCCCAGGTCACAACAACAATTTCTAATTAGTCAATTTGTATATTAAAAACAAAAATTAAAATTTATTTATCACAGTCACTTGTTAAACTTTGTTTTGGTTTAGCACTTTTAATAAATTTATTTATCACAGTCACTTGTTAAAACTTTGTTTTTGTTTAACAAGTGACTGTGATAATTTTTTTTTTATTTATTTATTGATATTTACAACTGTATAAAAAAATACAACCAGTAAATTTGATCATAATGACATCATGATATGATACAGGATGTAGAGAAACTACCCAGTAGTAGAACTCTAAAAACAGTTTACAATATAAGGTCACGAGGCCATCTTCTTTTCAGTCACCTCGGAGGATTGCCAGGAATGGAAGAGGAAGCAAGGTTAGAAACGAGTGAGTTTGGGTGGTTGATTGTGATAAATGAATTTTAATTTAAACAAAATTAACCAGTCTCAAGAAAGTGTAAAGATTACGTTATTAAATGTTATTAGGATTGTTACAAATTAAACTCAGTCTACGATACAGTTTATGGAAACCTAAAACACAAAATAAAAAAAATATTTTGTCTATTAAGCTAAGCGATATGAGAATGGTCAGCAACATATAAATCTTTCTACTTTGAACGTATTCCTTTGGACGCGAATATTTTTATAGGAATGACTAGTGCTGTAAGATAAGGCAGTAAGGGATGGATTGTGATTATGGATCTAGATGGAGATGATCTGTTTGGAATGAGTGTGTAAGGAAGGTGTGCCATCTTAGACGTGACCGGGCTGGGGGATGAGCTTATTATACCGGACACGTTCCCAACTGCCTCTGATAATACTTTACATCTACCGTCTCTTCGCCTAATATTTTCTAATCTAATAATACTATTCCTTCCTCTCCCAATAAAATTATGGGACATGATTAGGATACCGCATGGCGTGAACAAGCAGAAAGTCCCCACTCTTATTTTATATTCAGGTAGAAGAGAATATAATTTAATACACCTGTGTTGGGCTTACGTGATCTGAGACATCAGTTTTTGAGGCAACGCTACTAAATTCGGTTTTTTTTTTCTGAATATCTCTAATAAAGTCTCAACACTCTTATGTCAATAGTCCAACGTTTCGTCCAATTCGGCCAACCTCAAGGACAATCTTCAAATATAAATTCTCACCTCACATCAACCAATGAGTATAGAAAATAAAATATAAACAGAATGACATAAAGTGAATAATTTTATATAATGGAATTAATAAAATGAATTGATGAAAGAAGTGGATAATAAAATGTATACATATGTAATTGAATAAGTAGGTAAAATAACATAATTAATTAAATAAAATAAAAATGATAATTTATAATGCAAAGAAGTATAAATATATTAGTTATTAATAATTTAAAAATTGAAATATGGAAAGAAAAAGAAAATTGAGAGAAAGAAAATATATATAACCATAATAATAGATAATGAGGTAAAATATAAGTAAAGTTTAACAAAAGAAATGCATAGAAGAAACAAAAATTATTTTGAAAACGACAATAATAAAATATGGTGAACATAACTAATAACGTGGGTAAGGAAAATTGAGAAAAGAAGGGGTGGTAAAATAAAGATAGGGAAGAAAAAAAGAATTAAACGAACCTGTTAGCTTGAAATCCAATCGCCAAGTGGTATTCTGCTCCGATAACGGCCAAACTACGAATTAAAAAAGACGTTACAAGAATGACTAAGTGTTTTTAAGAGGAAACATTACGAGTGGGTAAAAA
>NW_027112807.1:756931-758597 GCF_000696795.3 Halyomorpha halys
TATATATATATACTCTAAGAACCAGAGTTCGAATCCGGCTGTGGCCTATAGTTATTTTCTGTTTCAATATAACCGTGAGTCAGCCCTGTGGGTGGGGAGAGGGAAGCCACTCAGCCTCTAATAGTGGGTATCCTTAGTTGGGTAAAAATTTATAAATTGTATTTATGTTATAGTTAGTTATTGCTTTAAATAAGAAAAAGTAGAATAAAAAAGCGTTGTATCTTTTTTAGTGTTTATATATCCAATCATGAATTGTTAAGTTACCCAACGTATTTGAAAAGGATTTCTGAATAAAGTATTTCTCTCAAAATAAAGCATTTCAAAAATGGAGGGGAGAACTTAGGGACGAATCTCTCAAGGATGACGAAGTACCGAAAGATGAAAAAGTGTCATGGGTATTTAACAACAGTTAAAAAGAGGAAACGTATATAAGAGGGTGACGACAAATGTGTAAGAAAAAGTTTAAGAAGTTAAATAATACGTTACAAAGTGAGCGGAAAAATAAAATGAATAAAAAAAAAATTACTTTTTTAATAAATTAACTATTTGCAAATAAGTTAATGATGAGTTTTTTAAATTGGCGGAAGAAGGTTTCTCTCTTCACTCATCACTTCATTTTATTAATTCCATTCTGTAAAATTATTCACTTTGTCATTCTGTTTATATTTTATTTTTTATTTTCTATTCTTATTGTCAAACACACCCTATTTCTTTTAAAACGTCATTAATATTTAAAACTTTCAATTGTCACTACCACAATACCACTATCATATAAACAAAGAAAAAAAATTATATCTATAATAAATTCAGTAAAACAAAAATCAGAAGTCAGAAGGTGAATAGTTGAATTCAGAATTCGATTAATAATAACTTTTGAAAAATAGCTCTTCGAAAACGTTTCTTCCTAGTTTATTTATTTTTCTCATTTTTCCTTTTCCACTGTTGATATTGGAGTAAATTAGAGTTGCTATAAGCCACTTACTTCTTATTCATGAATGTCAGACCTTTGTTTCTTCTTGGAAGTTACCACCGCGTAGTTTGGCTGGATTGATGAATAACGTTCTATCAACGTGAGTAGATGGTTTCCAGGGAATACCAAATGTTTGATTTTCTGAAGTGTATTGATTTTAATAGGAGCATACAATAGGCTTTCATCGGATGATTAAAACCGTATCCCATTCTCATCAAACCCCATATCCAAATAAATCCTTTTTGGATTAAACCATTCCTGTTGATTGATTAATCCTCTAATATTATTAAAGTTTGGGCCTTTCATATCCAGTATTATTCTAATTCTCATTCCCAGTGCATTGTTATTTTTCACTCTCCTACTACATTGTCCCGTACAATTTTAATAAAAAGTAATTGAGTATAGGAAAAAAAAAAAGAAAATAAATGACAAAATTTGCAAATTAATGGTAGCTTGTTCATTATTTCTTTTTTATAGTAGGAATCGAGATCAGCTGATTCAGCCCAAATGGTTAAATTCAGAATTTTATTAATATTAACTTCTGAAAATTACTTGAATTTTGGAAAAATTATGGTGATCGCAACAACTAATGAGATGTATAAGTATTATGCATAAAATTTATCATTATTTTTTTTCTAAAAAAAATACCAGTAATAATTTTTCAGCTTTCTAATTTTTAGCTTAATTTTACAACGT
>NW_027112807.1:758817-772612 GCF_000696795.3 Halyomorpha halys
ATACAAATAGGAAAGTAAATAAATAATAATAACAAAAATTAAATAAATAAATATAAAACGGACAATAATGATAAAATTATAATAATCGTAAATAAACGTTGGCAGAAAAATTAATTAAGTTACAGAAAAAAAAGAAAAAAACTAAAATTAAGTCAGACGAATAAATCAAAGCATACATCATAAAGTTATGTAGTTAATAAATTTTAATTTCCTGATTTCTAAACTTCCTTGTATTCCTTGTCCTTCTTATTAGTTAAATTAATACTTTATTTTCTTACTTCCTACCTGCACATTTCTGACAAACTGGGGTTGACAAGGAGAGAACCAGTCCCAGGCCGGAATCGAACCGGTACCACTGCAGACTGAAGGATAGAGGGTACTAAGGTAAAGCCTCAACTCCTTCGGCTACAAGCAACCACAAATTAAATTGATATATTAAGTACTTTTCCAGGTATGATCCTCACATTCAGTTCAAATTATTAAAATGTGACAACGCTACTAGCTGAAACTACTTCAATTTTTTTAGTAGACTATAGAAATTTATCGAATGACAAAAGAAGTAGATTTTTAAATTCAACAATTATGATTATAGTGGAAATGAATCTCCTTTTTTTGTAAATGTTTTATTCTTGTAAAACGTCAACATTTCCTATCTTTCCACCATATTCAAGTCACCTGATCTAAAATTACAAACGTAAACTGTTAAGTATTTCGTTGTTTATAAATAAATAGCTTCTCCCAGTGGTTTCAGCGGCAGTACATCACCAAGTACATCTGATTAACCGAATAAAAACTAAATTTTATGTAGAAAAACAAAACTACTATAACTAAATAAAACTTGTTTAACGATAAAAGCGTCTTCAAATTTCCCATGAGATGATAGTATTTTCTTAAATCAATGATTCGAGGTCAAAGAACCCAATAGCATCAAAAATGATGCTGTTCAACCTTTTTTGGAGTTAGTAACGTAAGAGTAACGTACTGATACACAGTTATTGGACTTTGAAAAGAAAATATTCTAATATAAAAGAGTGAAAGATTGTTAAAACCACCTCAAATCGACTATGTCTTTTTGTTGAAAGGCTTTAAAATGAACAAAAAACAAACTGGCTCGGATTAAACATTTATTTGGTTCAATTTAAACATTTTAAAAACTAACATAAACAAAATATACAAGTAAAAATAAAAAGGCCTTTCAGATAAAAATAAAATAGTTCGATAAATTATAAAAATTACAATAAAACTAATTTACACCCAAAAAAAATAGAAATAAATATATAAAATAAATACTACTCGACGAAACGTTTGCTCCACTCCGATAGGTCCGAGGAAGAGTGCTGCCGAGATAGGTCGCAGCTCTTGTTGCTAAATAAACCGCTGGAATGGTCCAAAGTTGGTGTAGTGGCTCATTGATGATCCAAATATCCAACAGTCGTATTGTATTAGGCGAGCCGACAAAATGAACGCAGACAGGGCTGGTTACCCACGTTCCTTGGGTTCAGGGGTTGGCCACTAATTACTTAATTAATTGGAACTCATATTAAAATCGAAACACAGAAGTGGTCTGGTTCCGGACTGTTATGACGACGAGTACACTCAAAAAATGTCAAATAAAATAATATCAACCAAACGCAGACAGGGCTGCTAATGACGCTACTAGGGGCACTAATTAGTCGGAACTACCATAAAAACTAAGATGGTCGGCCCATTGCTAGGCAACCTCTTAGAGACGATTCTCCACCCCTAGCAACTGCCTCTATTACTCATTATTACAAACAAATATAATTATATATTTTTCTTTTTTTCAAATAACTAAATATAAATAAAAACAATACAAATAAAAATATATGTAACTAAATTAAACACTAATAAAACTCAAATACTATTTACAATTATTTACAAAGTAATTATACTATGGCGTTAACAAAGATTTTTAAAGAGAATCTTAGTAAGAGTCGTGTTGTTTAATGAAAGAGCAATATTAGTTCTTGAATACGATATTTTAAACATGGTAACTTAAAGGCCGTAGTAGGAAAGTCTTTTAAGACGTCATCTTAGCAACTACGAAAATACAGCAATACCGGTTCAATAACGGCCTTGGTGGTTTAAATATTCTTTCGTAGCGGCCACACGGAATGAAAACTCGACCTTCTTACTCTGGTTCGGATAGGGTTGGACCACTCATTGCTGTACTAAAATTAAATCTGTACTGCTGCAACCCATGAAGGGTCAGGGGTTCAGTACTTTGTAAGGGAGTAACGGTTGTGCAAGGAGGGGATTTGTTCAGAATCACGATCGACCGCCACATTTTTATGCAATTAAGTGTACCCAATTTAAGAGGCTGGGCTCCTGAACCCAGAAAACAATTTTCTCCCAAGCAGGATTCGAACTCTTTTCTACATTGCTGTACTAGTTATTAATAATTATTCTATTAATTTATATGTGGAACAATTCACAAGGAATAGGCTAATAACTCCGAAACTCGGTGTCCTCATTAAATTTTTCTTCATGGGAATACGTGTGATGCACTGTTTGACCTAGCAACGCACACACAAATCATGAGTAGGCAGTCGCTATTTGATGTCTGATAGGGAAATATTGATATAGAACTAAGTAAACCATATAGTACGACATCAAACCTAGGTATAGTAAATATTGATGTGCAAATACTCTCAGCTCCGAAGTTTACTTGCTATCCATCAGTAGTACTATGCCCCTCTGTCGTACGGCATAAGACGATGATTGAGTATTACAAGTTCTTTTAGCATTTTCCTACTCATAAATCATTATGTATGCATCATCGAAATATTTGAACTCATACAGAACAAATAATGCTAATTTGTTTTAGAAAATTAAACAATTTTTTTTTTGGCAGAGTGGTTATTAGCTGACCGTATTATCAACTATGTAACACTTTGTGTTATATTTTCAGTTGTACCACTCATTTCAGTACTTGTTATTAATAATTATTCTAATTTATATATATTCGTATCTTCTTTTAGTTTACTTCTTTCCTTTTTTTGATATACCTTTCTGATTTTATTCTCATAGTCTTCATACTTTACCATTTTTTAAAGTTTTTTTTTTAAATTGTTTTTCATTATTTTAGACATTAATTACAATTTGTATTATGTCTATTCTATTATTCATCATTTAAACTTTCTTTCACGCGTTTCATTATGTGTATCTCTATATTTACTTCCTGAATACTGTTAAAAAAAAAAAAAAAATGACATCATTTAAGTGGATTAGATTGTCAGGGGATGCGGTCAGCAAATAAACAAAAACATTCGTGCCGACTTTTCGACCTGATTTTCAAATCTTCGTCAGGGCTGAAATAACAACGAGATAACGATCTTAATTCAGAGACAAAATATTGAGAACATGATATTAACAAGCTTAGAAAAATTTATTTGTGTATTTTTGCTGAATGCAAAAATTGGATCATCTTATCCATTTATTAATCTACGGTCAACTATTTACACCACTTTACAATTTCTGTATCTTGTTTTCATTTAAGATGAAGCCCTGCAAAGTGGAGTAACATTGGTTATAAATAACCAGTTTTTTCTGCTATTTTTTGTTCATCTTCCCACAATTAATTATATATTCTACTTCATCTAAAAATATTTGTCTTTAATAATCATAATGCAACTAAATGCAAGGTGTTAATTAAAAGATATCATATTTAATAGAAATGAAATGAAAAGACGTTAATGCTAAATAGTTGAATAAAATCTTAAGCAATGATTATATTAGCAAAGATTCTAAGATCAGCAACGTTCTTTTGAATCATCTCTGTAATAACTTTGTAATCGATTTGACTTGTTCTTCCTTCAAGTTATATTATGTTTTTCTACAGTCCTCTATCAATAAGAAATGCCTCCGTGGTATAATGGTTCTTTAGCGAATCAGGAATGATGGCGCTGTCGGGCTATTTGGCCAAAGTTTCTGGAACCGGTCCACTAAGTCTCGTGAGGAAAGTTAAGTCCATGTTTAAATAAATAAGTAGTGGCTCCCAATTGCTAAATTTATGTCGAATAAAGAATTGGTTACCAATGACAGATTTTCATCTTAATGGATAGGTTCCTCCTTCAATATATGAGTGAAGCCGGTTTATTTGTTGCTTTTGTAGGAATCTTTTCTGCTTGGTTCGCATTTATAGTAATGTCATCATCATTTGAGAGCCTACTTGAATAGATCATAATTGATCAAAGAATGTGCCTCAGGTATATACACAAAGTTTCTTTTTATTAGAATGGTTTTATTCCTACTCATATTTTAAGACACCAACACAGAGGAAATATGATTTGGAAACTTTTTTTTCGTAGAAGAGCTGTATAAAATTACTGGAAAATCCGGGCCATCCTGGAAGAGAACAGAATTAAATAACCCTCCGCCTCCAAGAAAACTTAGAAAACTCAAAATCTCTTCTGAACAAACGGCTGAGCATGATTAAAATTATACTCCCCCCCCTCCTACTCTCCTTCCAAAACCGTTTTAGCTCTTCAAAAACTTTTCTTTCTAGTTCATTTATTTTTCTCATTTTTTCTTTCCCACTGTTGATATTGAGGTAAATTAGAGTTGCTAAAAGCTAGTTACTTCTTATTCATGAATGTCAGACCTTTGTTTCTTCTTGGTAGTTACCACTGCATAGTTTGGCTGGGTTGATGAATAACGTTCTATCAACGTGAGTAGATGGTTTCCAGGGAATACCAAATGTTGGATTGTCTGAAACGAATTGATTTTAATAGAAGCATACAATAGGCTTTCACGAGATGATTAAAACAGTTTCCTATTCTCGTCAAACCCTATATCCATATAAATCCTTTTTGGATTAAATTATTCCTGTCGATTAATTAATCCCCTAATATTAGCAAAGTTTGGGCGTGTCGTATCCAGTATTATTCTAATTCTCATTCCCAGTTTTTACTTTCCTGCTACATTTTCCCGTACAATTCTAATAAAAAGTGATTGAGTACAGGAAAAAAATTATAAAATAAATGACAAAATTTCTAATTTAATGGTAGTTTGTTCAATACATTCTTTTGGTAGTAGGAATCGACATCTGCCCAATTTTTTGTCTAATGGAGTCTAAGTGTCTAAGAGTCGAATTTAGTCGAAAATCTTTTTTTTTTTTTAAATAAATCAAGTAAGGTATCTATGATATGTTAAGGATGTCATATTTTTAAATCGAATGAAGCCACTTCCATAACAATAGTCAATATTTAAAATTTTTCGATTTTAGTTGAATAAGCACATAAGAAAATCACAATATTTGGCATATGGCAATGTCATATTGTTATGACATTGTTAAATGCACAATTAATAAAATGTTAGAGTAATTAATAGTATTACAGTACTGATCCACATTTATATTAAATTTAAATTAAAATTCTAACATATAACATATTTCCCTATTGTATTATTTTGTACAGTTGTAAATTGCATTAAATAAATAATTAAAAAAAAAAATTAAAATTCTCAAAACTTGTTGCTGCACAACAGATTTGTCAGTGCCATATTGATTGATGATATTCCAAGTGACTTCCCTCACATTTCCCCCAAATTCAATCGGTTTTCACCTGGTACCTTTATTTCTCAGTCCTTCTGGAAAACCCCAGGGGTTTATTGGAATTGGGTGTGGCAGTTTCTCTACTCCTAATCTGCTATATCGGGTGGACGGTATTTCAAATATTAAGTTAAATGTATATTTATCAAAACACCTATAAAAAATGTTATTTCTTAATCTGAATAAATCAATAAAGAGGTTTATTTTACTCGTTTTAAGGAACAATCCATTATGGATTGCTGTTCTATTCGGAAAATCCAGACGGTGTAACGGCAGGCTATTGTGAAGGTACAGTTTGCAGTGTTCACAATAGTGGCCTGTCACCAATGTGGAAGCAGCTAAGGGTCATTCTAACAAACGATGCTGAAACGTCCACACATGTAGAGTTACTACACAAAATTTGAAATCTAACTTGCAAGTTGAGTGTACGGTGTTTCCTCGCCACATGTGATAAACATTTTTTGGTATTTCTGTAATAAGAAAAAATTGACAGATATCTAACCGTCTCGTCTTATTGGTCTGGTAGCTGACAAAAAAAATGAAAAACATTCTGAAACTCCTTTATATGAGTCATTATTTATATCAGTTTTATTTACATATCACTTTTATATTCTTACATTAGCTTTACCTTATCTGTATTTTTTTATTTGAGACCTCATAAGGACCAGGAGTGTGTTTAATTAACAAATAGTAGTTTTCAACTATACTGATACAGTAATATTTATGTTTGGTGTTAGTTCACAAATCAAATTCTTATCTAATTTTATTTTATTTATTGATAAATATTACAATCTGCCACAGCATGTTGGGCAATAAGTAATAGTGATAACTGATTACGTCCATACTAAAATAAAATAACATAAGAATACAAATAAATAAACAAATGAAAAAAATATATAGAATATATACAAACAAAAGGATAAAGAAATAATAAATAAATAAAATAGAATAATAACAAAAATAACATCCAGTCACATTTAAACTCTTACAAATCAAATTAAAATTGTTTTATTTATATGTTCATAATTTGCATTACTTTGAACAAAGGACTATCAAAAACAACATCTTTTTTTTTTTTCATTTCATTTCATCTACCTTCCCTTGGGTCAGTCATTGATAGCGCTCACATAGAAAATTAACACTAGTTTAAATGTTTTACTAGATTTTCTGGTGTTATTAGTTTTAAAGATACGGAGCTCTGAATGAAAAATTGATTTAATTATATGATTGTTTGAGAGTGGTTTAGTTTATTATCAATTTAAACAATTTTGATAATTTTTTTCCTCTTTTTATTCTTTAAAATTCTCCAACGTTTCGGCCCTCAGGCCATTCTCAAGGATACAACCTACAAATTTTGTTTTTGTTTTTATATAACAATTACATTATTTTCTTCAACTACACACTGATTTCTTTGGCCATACCTTCGATATTGATGTCATTGCTTTTTAAAAACTCAAAAGTGCAGGCTAATTGCCCTTGTCACATCTTTAAAATAAATTAATCATTAAAATAATATCATAATCACTTCATAAAATTTTGTTTTTAAATAGATTTCTTACTTACATAACTTTTTTTTTTTAATAAATTGATATCCTAGATTTAAAACTTTAAAAAAAAAAACACTTTCCCTTCTTTCATTTATATTTACAACTTAAAAAAAAACCTACCTTCAACAGGTTAGGACTCTGTTATCACCTTATCATATAACATTAACTGTTTTATCATTAATTTACATTTTTAATTTTATTTAATTAACATTCATTTTTAATAATTTTGCTTATATTTAAAATCAATAATTAATATATTCTAATTTTATATGTATTTTTTTAACATACATATACCCCCCTCTCTATTTTATTTTTTCACATATTTATTCACCTATTCATACTTTTATTAGTGTATATTTATTTTATATATACATTTGTACAATTTAAGGATTTGAAAATTTATCTATTTACTAACTTTTTTATATATATAATAAATACATATTTATTTTGCTCAAAATTTCTGAGTTTCTGAAGGCCGAAAGGTTGGAGAATTTTAGAAGAATAAAGTTTGAGAGGAAAAAAAGGATCAAAATTGTGTAAATTGATAATGAAATATTAATTTTTTTAACGTTTTACAACATTCGCCACTTTTTATCCCCCTAATTATACTTGGTATACACATCAATTTTGAATTGTAACTATACATATTTTTCATTAAAGTAATTAAAAATTGGGGTGAAATAACTGATCTCTTTGGCCCTTGGACTAAATTACTCGAACTAGCTTAAGATTGACCGAGATTTATGTCTATAACAATCTGAGGGCGAGCGATAAGGACCACGAACAGCAAGAACTGCAGGAATAAACCCACTAGAGTCGTCAAACAGTCATCATTGGTAGCGAAGCTCGTCACGTCGGCAATTGGTGTAGAAGCCGGCTCGTTGAAAAAAATAATCTTCCCGTCGTCATGTATTATAGAATACGTTGGGCACTCGGGAGTACGTGTTCCGAATGTCGGAGGAGAGCTAACACTATTTGAAGAGCGGAACGAGCCGACACATAATCAACTGCAAACATCGGCCGCTTCATAATGTAGCTCCCAACACCTTCCACCTCTCCTAATGGCTTCTCCATTGCCAATCGCTATCTCCAACTTGGAATGAGAAGATAAACAACTTAAACCAATATCGACAAATTGACATTTCTCTTTAGGTCGATTAAGACCTGTCAATAGGATGACAGATGATCAGCAACTTCAATAAAGTTCTTACAGATAGTCCCTACCAATCAATTAGTAAATCTAAATTTTTTTTTGTACGATTCAATATGAGTTTCCTCTCGATGGTTCTCCAAGAGCCTGAGAAAATAAAAGTTATTTTACCCCAACTTTTTATTACATTATGTATATTTAAATATATAGCTAATAGTCAAAATTTATTTCTGCTTACCCTAACTTTGGGGAAATAAAAAATATCGGATGTGGCAAAACGTAACATAGAATTATTTTTTTTATTAAATAAATCAAATTGTATCCTTTTTATTTATTTTATTTTTATACCAGATCGGCCTGGTGGGCTTTACATGGTTGATATAACTTATATTATATATATTTTTTAACAGTTGATTATGAGGGGATATAGTCATACAAATGACACTCCTAACTATATAAAATGTTCTTATTAAAAGAAAAAAAATAATAAAATTAATAGATAAGAATAATGCTTCTTAAAAAAAGAGGAAAGTAAAATTAATAACAAAAAATAATGATATTGGTACACTTAAATAAAACAAAAAATTGTCTTCTAATAGTAAAAAGAAACAAGTTAATTTGAAAAATGGAAAAGAGAAGAAAAGAGAAAAAAATAAATAAACAAAAAAATAAATAAATAATAATAATGAATAAATAAAATGAATAATAATAATAAGTAAATAGAGGTAGTGTGACTATGAATTAATTAAAAATTTATGAAAGAATGTCCTGCAGCAGTCTGGGCTTCAGTCTTCGGTTGGGTTTCCTGTTCATGCATTCATACAACCTGATGTCACTGCTCCTTTAACTGTCGGCAACTGGGAGTGGAACTTCATGAACCGTTTTTTGATATAATCCTCTATTGACTCCATTTGTAATTCCCGATGCAATTGGTTATTTCTTATGAACCAAGGAGCATTAACTGCGATTTATCCTTGTATAGTCTCAACACTTTTTATTACATCAATAGTCCAACGTTTTGGCCATCCTATAGGACAATCTTCAAATACAAATTCTCACCTCACATCAAAATTTAAAAATTGTTTGCAGGCTATTCTGCCCAGCTCAGTAATTATAAGTCAAACACACTCTATTTTTTTAAATTCATTAATTTTTAAAACATTTAATTTTCAAATAATCCACACTATCCTAGTAATAGAAACGTTTGAATATTGGCGTAATAAAAAGTTTTGAGACTATACAAGGATTAACATTTGATTTATTTAATAAATAATTACCAGTTTCAAGAAATAAAAAAAATTATATTAAAATTACTTTTTTATTATTAGGTCCACATCCCTAAAACTATTAACAAGACTAAAAACGTAATATATAACATTTAATATAGAATAAATTTTCAAAAAGCTACATTTTATTTTCAATAAAAACTGGATTACTTTTACTTACATTTTACTGCTTCATGGATGATTTTTATAATGAAAATGAACTTATCTTGCTGGGCAAGTGTGTGTATATTATTTCATTTTTTAAAAAGTTCCTTACACCCTTTCTGTGACTGATGAAATCAGGATTGATGTTTTATTTTGTCCCGACGGGCCTATCCCTAATCTACTCAATTTGAGTACAACATTATATACTTATACTCTATTTTTCTTTGAGTTCGTTACCCTGTTCTGACCAGATTGACGATGTTACAATACATATTTTTTGGGGGGGAAAGGGGAGGGTGAGAAGGGGAGAGGGGTTATTGTCACGTAATATATATTGACAAAACGAGATAGGGTAACCTTTGCCATTCCGTACAAATGAAGACCTTGGTTTCAACACCAATCGTTAAAGCCTCTTTTCAGGTCTTTTCACATTTATTACGTCATTATATAATTTTATTTTTGTTAAAAATACCTTTTTTTTTAAAAATATTAACTATCAATTGTTTTTCTTTAATTTTCCAAAATCTTTATTCCTTCATTTTATTTAACAGATATCGTTAAAACAGATTTAATAAAAACCGTTAAAACAGAACTAATACTAATTGATAAAATTTACAAAGTTTATACAGTACAAGTCATCGAAAGTTGCTCTGATCGTTTTTTTGTTAAACTCGTTTTTCAATGAATATAATCGGATTATTTAAACGCTTGAAATGGCGGGAGGAATGGACTTTTTTAAATAAGTTTATAATGATTTCTTAGTAGATAGCTTAATTTAAAAAGTTAATGAAAAGATAATTAGTAGTCCTCTTTAATTTCTTTAATTATTTTTCGCTAATGTGCTATTTCTTGCTTTGCATTCAAATAGCTTTTCTCTTTAATTCTTCTATTTCTTCATTTCTGACTTGAGGAGAGGGGGTTATCCAGAGGATACTACCCTATTCTAACCTTGGTGAGGGGTCAAGTTTTCATTTCGTGGGATCGTCACAAAAATAAAAGTCGACACCTTCACGCCGGATTCGTACCAGCGCCGCTGCAGTTCCTAGGTTGCAAAGACCTATGCCTCAGCTCAATAAGGTAGATCTTACAATTCATTTCTGGTTGAAAGATAATATTGTAAGTCGAATACAGTGGTCTTGGACCAAGAAATGTATTCGATTTTTTTTTTCGAAAATAGCCTCTCATGTTAATGTTAATTTTCTGTCCAAATATTTTTTTTTATCAAGACGTAAAACTATTAATACACTATACTATAGATTAACTTACTAATCCTATAAATACTGGAAAAGGTTAGTTTTCGTGTTATATTGTAAATTCTTCCAGTTCTTATTTGTTGAGTTTCTATTTTCATAGTTAACATCAATTTTCAATGATTGAATTTATTGGTTTAAAACATTGAAATGATAGTTTTAAAACGATAAAAAAGTTTTTTTACTTAGTAATGTCCAAATAAAATCCCAATGATATACAGCTCAAACTATACACTCAAACAATTAATAATACTTACAAATAATACTTTTCTCAACAGAATCAATTATTGGTTTCGAAAATATAAAAACATTAATTAAATAAATAGAATGATGATAAATTAATACTTGAAAGGTACTTAAATAAACCTTTTTCTCCGAAATAATATATTTTTTTAAGCATTTGATACGAACTTTTGATTTGTAACTATATTTTTAATGTACTTCTAATATCATAATCACATTGTTCATAATACAGTCAAAATATTCGAAATTTTGTTTGAAAAGCTCTTTTGTGAACACTGTAAAAGATCAGCCCTGTAAATATTAATCTCCCAACTGCTAATTTACAAGTCAGATTAGCAATATTTCCATCTGAAACAAGTTAACACATGCTAATGGATGTACAAAAATTAGTTTACGGAAAGAGCTACTACTATTAGCTGATGGCATAAAGAAAAATCAACAAATTTTCAAAATTCGAATAATTTATACCACTTTTATAATTTAGTCACTTAACCTCACTTATTATTCACATTTAAAAAATATATCTTATATATAATTGTGTATTGCTTGCTATTTATAATTACTTTTTTTATATGTACCCATTATGTATTTAGTTAATACAACTTTGTATATAGTAAATAATTTTCATCAAATAAAGAAAATGATTTGATTTAGTAACAATTTTATATTTATTCCTATTTAGATGATGATTTTGAAAATCAATGTTTTCTTTACGTAAATGTTAACATTTTTGCATAAAACTTTAAATTATAATTAGAACGACATAATTTTGTGTATTCTATGCATTACAAGTTTTATCGCAATTCTAGTAAATATTTAAAGAGAATGGTTCGCATGTTTGCCCACAATTATCATTTGAACTACTGTACCGATTTACAGATTTTTTTTCAAAAATATTCCGTGCCGTCATTAAAAGGTTTAAAGCTACCGAAGTCTTCAATTACTCAGGTAAAAAAATAATTATACATTTTTACAGCTCAGAGAGTATACATTTTTTTGATGGTTTTTGTATGTTAATTTGTATGTTTTCGGCATTTGAAAGAAGCAGATGCATTTAAATGCTAATAAAAATTCCTTACGAAATATTTTTAAAAATTTTTTGATTTCTGACTACTATTGAACTTTCGCATATATTTTCAAAAATTCTGTTGTAGAATTTCTTAGGTTTTTGTTATTTTTATTATAACTTGACTACCAGTCATTCTAAATGCTCATTTGTAATATAGTGAATTGCCTACATAGATCCTTATTTGACCAATATAAATATCACATTTTTTGTATTACTGTATTACGGAAACCGGTTAGTAAAGTGTGAGAGAAATGAAATATTCTATGCATCTATTTTTATTTTATATTAGTACCATATATTTTTATTTGCCACTATATACTAAATAGATATAATAAAAAATTAATTCAGTCAATAATCTAATTTGTAATAATTTCTGATAGGACACCAAAAACGAATCTTACCTTTTTTTCCTAAAACAATAATTTAAAAATAATTTGTTTAGCCTAATTTACTGGAAGCTCTATTGGTTTTTACCTTTTTTAATATACATTAAGACTCATTAATGCATTCAGCAATATTTTATTCCTTTCTACTCAATGAAAAAACATTAATTTGTTCATAAAAACTTAACAAAATTATATTTATCATCGATAGACAATTTCTAATATAACAAAAATTAAATCAAAATTAGTTATCTCTAAGTTTGAACAGCTAATTGAAGAATCCTCGATTTATGGTGGATAAATATGCTTTGCATGTTTCTGTATAAAAAACTAAGTGATTCGTTTGTAAACATACCAATTAGAATTACTAAAACATTGTATGTTTGAAGTGCATTATACTGAACCAAAAACTGAATAATGACAGCTGACCTCGAATACACCCCCATAGCATAGCACTCATCTATACACTACTGCATATGCATAGAACCTTTTGTGTTGTTGTAAAATTTAAAAAAATATCAATAAAGATAATAAAACATAAAAAAAAACATTCTATTCGGTTCCCTTATCGCATTATGGGTTCAATTTAAGTAACCAAAACAATAATATATATATATTTCTATATATAGTAACCAAATAAAGACATAATCTATTTCCTTTATACATGTTCCATGCCCTGAAAGGCATACTACATATATTATATGTTTACAATACAAAAGATTTGAGTATACATAATTTGTTACATTGTTTATAACATTTTAAAACAAAAAAACACATAATTAATTAATAATACAAAAGAAGAAGGAAAAACAAAAACAAAAATCAACAAGAGGTTTTATATTGCCCTTCTCTAATTATTCAGCTGGTCAAAGTCAATTTGCTTTACGTATTTTAGCAAGTCTGTCTTAAATTTAGTAAAAAGTATGTGTTCTGGTTCAGGCCAATTTCCTTGTTTCAGTATAACATCTTGTTTTAGCTGAACTCTTTATCGGTCATATAGTTTACATTATTTTGTAAACTATATGACCGTCAAAGTATGTAAAGTATTATTTTGTGTTACCATGTTCTGTAAGGAATCGTGTCAATGTGTTTTCTGTGCTGTGTAAGTATAAGAGAGAGAGAGGGGGAGAGGGATAGAGAGGGGGGAGGGG
>NW_027112807.1:772708-779455 GCF_000696795.3 Halyomorpha halys
AAAATTAGGTTGTTAACTTTTAGTTGGGGTTAGATAGGGAGAGAGAGAGAGAGAGAGAGAGAGAGAGAGAGAGAGAGAGAGAGAGAGAGAGAGAGAGAGAATACATAATGAAAGTCTATATTCCTATTATACATTTTATGAAAAAAAACAAGATGTAGTCATCAGTATGTAGAAATTTTAATATAGAAATAAAAACGAAAAAATAGAAATTATTTCTAAAGTTTACTATTTGGTATTATAATTTATTTATTGATGTTTATAACCTTATTAAAATATGCACAATTAATAAATTAGATGTTAGTTATACATTGGCACTGTACAGACACATGGAGAATCTAACGATTGTGATAGAACTACAATTACTTTTTTAAAAAAAAACAATAATCTCTAAATGAACTCTTGTATTTAATTTTGGTGCTAGTAATACATACAGTTCATAAGTTTAGTATTATTAGTCATTTTTAATTTTGCCTTATTCAACCTAAATAGTAATATTTTTTTTAACTGTAAAAATAATCAAAAAACAAACTATATCTTAAGAAATTTCAAACGCTTCGCCAACTGGTCTTTCGTTGTATTATAAAAATTTGATGATAACAATGAAATTGCTTGTTACTGATTGCCATTAACGCTAAATTATCAAGAGAATGATTTATAAAGAATAAACATTGGTTGGTGTTAGTTTATCTTTGAGGGATAATGAAGGTTAGATAGCTGTGTATTTAATTGTAGGGCGTTCGCAATTTGTGACAACTGGCTGGTGGTTCAGTACGTGACTTGGTCTCACTGTCGGGGGAATATGTCCGACCAATATTGGCGGACTTTTCTCACGGATCAACTTGTATCAGTTCCATTGCTCCACATCACCTTATAAAATAACAATTTTATTTGATTTGTAACTATTTTAATGCCGCTTATGCTAATTAAATCATTGCTAATTTCACAAAACTTAGCCTGCTCGTTGACTGATACCACTGCTGAATAAATGTTTACAAACGAAAATTTTATAAAGTATATTTAATATTTTATCAGAAGATTCAACAGAAGAACTTGTTTCACTGAGAAAAAAAATGTAATATTAAACCGGATTAGCATATAAATCTTAGAAGAAAAGAATGATCAGGATCAAAGTCGAAAAATAAAATATTTATATAAAATGTATTACTTACTTAAATAACAGACTTAACAGACTCCTAAGAGAGGAATTTGGCCATTGAAGGTTTTCACTAAACAAGGCATTGGTTCAGAAATAATAGTACAAGAGCCGGGAAGAAAAAAAGGCAGTTATCTCACCGCAATTTTTGATTACTTTAATAAAACTAGGTATAATTACTAGTCAAAATTGATGAGTCTGCCAAGTATAGGTAGGGAGAATAAAAAACGGCGGATGTTTCAAAACCCTAAAAAAACAATAATTTTTCATTCGGAGCTCTATATCTATATCTACCAACAACACTAGAAAATCTAAGAGAACATTATTTAAAAAAGAGTAAATTCGCTTAAATATTAGCCCTAAAAGAACTATTTACGTCCAGTAGTTCTCGAGATAAAGCTTTTTAAAAAGCAAAATTTCTTAAAAATGTACTAAAAGATTAGTTAGTAAATTTATTATTAAAAATCTATATCTCAGGAACTATGTGTCGTACAACTATTAGCACTCAAATTAAAGCTAGTTAAATGGACTATACAGAAGTTTATGACCTTTACCTTCGTAGGAATAGTAGTTTTCATGATATTTGCTAAAATAAATTGATTTATAGTTGTTCGGACAATAAGTTTTATAGATTTATGAAAAACTTCAGTTCAGAAACCATTGGACGTACAGATATCTGCCAGCGCTCAAATTAAAGCTAGTTAAATTTACTACAGAATAGTTAATTATATTTATCTTTGTAGGAGTAGTAGTTTTTATGATATTTGACAAAATAAACTCACAAAATGTTAATTTATAGTTGTTCGTATAAAATGTTGGATCTTTGAAAAAATATATATCTAGATCCATAAGACGCACATATAAAGTAGTTTATGACACTTATCTTTGTTGGGGTAGTAGTTTTTATTATATCCACATATGAATATAAATTTGGCAAATGAAAATTTTTCCGAACAACTATAAATAAATCAATTTATTTTAGCAAATTTCAATTAAACTATTACTCCTACGAAGATAAACATCATAACCTACTTTATAGCTCATTAAACTAGGTTTAATTTGAGTGCTAATAGACATCAGTACGTCAAACGGTTTTTGAGATATAATTTTTCAAAATAAATTCACTAACTACTGATCTTTCAGTACGTCCCATACAATATTTTTATGAAATGTTGCTTTTTAAAAAACTATATCTCAAAAACTATGTAACGTAAATGATTCTATTAGCGCTCATATTTTAGCAAATTTACTCTTATTTAATTGACGTTTTGACTAGTACTTATACATAGTTTTCATTAAATTAATCAAAAATTGGGGTGAGATAACTGCCTTTTTTCTCCTCTTGGGCTCTTGTACTATAAGGAAATACCTTTTATAATAAGTATTTTATTTGGAAAATCTGTATTTTAAAAAAGAATCAATTTCAATACATTATTGAAACCATTATTCTGAACGCATTGGAAATCCGGGAATGAAAAAAAAATTTATTATTCTACTTATTCAGCCTAATCTTCTATTTTATGTATTTTATTAATAAAATAATATTATATAATATTGTATTTTTGACTTATTCAACTCAGTATGCTGGGTGTATTTAATTGTAAATCAGTTGGGCCTCTGCTCATAATTTAGTTTCGAATTAATATATAGTCCTTATAAATCAACCCAAATTATTATTGAGTGGATACTAAGGGTACTTGGCGTATTAGATGTAATAAAACATGTGTTCTGTTGCCTCACACATTATCTATTCTAATTCGGATTCATCAGAATTGCACTGTTAAAAACTAAATTTCATTGGATATATACTCGTATTTCCTGATATCTTGTCCGAGACCGGTAATATTACTCAATTATAATAAATAATATGTATATATTCCCAAAAATCTTTATTAATCATTTCAATTATCCTGTCAACTATAATTTCACAGCCTAACATTAATTGTAAATGAACTTGCAGGCTATATTTTCCAGGATGTAACATAATCAAATTAAACTTTATTTCTCTATTTTTAATTTAAATATAAATTCTTTGATTCGCAAATTATTTTACATTTCTATCACAAGTATTGGTGGTAATTACTTTTATTTGAACAAAAATACATTATATAGCGAAAAATATTATGTGTTCATACATCCTTATATATTTTTTTCATCAATCACAGTGTTATTTGCTACATTCAATTTTTTCTCTGTTGAATCGATGATGATTTTTTCTCTCAACTTTAAATAAACCTTAAATAAGTTGTAAAATATACTTTTTTTTATTAAATACCAGATCGGCCTGGTGGGTCTTACATAATTAATGTAAGAAATAATTTTTTTTTTTTTTAACAATTGACTATGAGGAGGTATAGTCTCATTCAAAAGAAACCCCTAACTATATACAACGTTATAAATAAATAAAAAATAGGATAAAACAAATAGATTAAAATAATAATACTTAATAAAAGATAAAAGTAAATTTAATAACAAAACAGTGACATTTAAGGATTTAATAAAATCGACTTCAAATGGAAAAAAAAGTTAATTTAAGAAAAAGATGAAGAGAAATAAAATAAAATTTTAGAGTGTCAATAACAGAATTAATTAATATAGAACATATAACAGGATGTCCTGCAGCAGCCTGGGCTTCAGTCTTCGAGTTGTGGTTGGGTTTCCCAAGTTGTAGGTCACTGCTCCTTTAACTGTAGGTAACTGGGAGTGGAACTTCATGAACGTTTTTTAGATGTAATCCTCCATTGTCTCCATTTGAAATACCCGATCCAATTGGCTGTTTCTTACAACCAACCAACCACTACAATTCATACGACTTTATTTTGAAAATATTTTAATTTTTTCCTTTTCGTAAAGGTTGCCGCTCCCCAGACTTCACAACCTTATATCGGTAGTGGCCTGAGAGTTCTTTTAAAAATAAGAATAGCTGTTTCTGGTTTTAATTTGGATTTTCTATTTAGGTTAGGATATTACATTGCTAACCTTGCGTAGGTTTGAGTTTGTTTGATGTTAATATGGTGGTTCCAGGTAGGGTGGCGATCAAGGTGAATTCCCAGGTATCTTACTGTTTCACTGGCAGGATTCCATTTCACATTTTTACCTTTGAGGATCAGTTCTGGTGGGTCTGGTGGGCGTCTGAGAGTAAAAACTTTTGAAGTACATTTTTAAATATTCAGACTAATCAGCCGTTTATTGAAATATTGTTCTAGTTCTTCAAGGTGGCTTTGCAAAGTATTCCTAAGCATTGTTATGTCATCATGTTGAGAGAGTAGCGTCAGTGAACATAGCTATGGAGGTATAAAATATACTTTAGAGCCATAAAATAATGTATCTCCTCTAATTTATTTTTTCAAATTTAGATTCAGCCTTTTGCTAGAATACACATATTTGCTAAGCATCCTATGGCATCATCTTCCGTATTGGATAATTTCCACATCATAATCGTTTGTAAAATTTAAAAAAAAAAAAACAACACCGCTATATTAAAACTATAGGCATATGAACTAAACAAGAAGTCCCTTTATCACAAACTTTCTTCCTGGCTTTTTTAAACATATATTCTATGAACTGAAATGCATAAAACTAATTATTTCTACATAAGCAATTGATTTTTACTGACGAATGAATCCCATAATAGCGGGTTTAAAAACGGAATATTTATGAGTCATAACTAGATACTAATTTATTATGGCCAGTTATATTAAGAGAGAATAAATTAAAAAGCCTTGACTTAGACCAATTTATTAAAGTGCCCTGAGGAAATTTATTCTTGAAAATTTCTAAACCGTTATTCAAACATGCATTTTGTTAATTGAATTTTGTCAGTATACCTTATATCGCCGTAGATTCTGCTGAACTGAAATTCATAAATCTAAAAAAACATTTTAGAAATTCACATTTCTTGACCATTCTCATATTAGGTTTTCTTAAATCCTATTATTCATAGTATAGTATCATAAAACAACGTTTTAGTATATTAACTCAAAAATTTATTTGTTTTAACGATTATGAATTTTGTATCCTTATCATCCACCAGTTAAAATCTAGTATCAACTATAACTAAAAGTTTCTAAATTTAATATAAAAATCTGAAAAGTAAAAATTGTTGTTCAGAAAATTGATAAAAAAAAAAAAAAGAATTATTTTGGTAATCATACATCATGATCTATGATCATCATCTTAACTAAGATTTTCAGTGTTTTTTATTTTAGATTTTTAAACTTATTTTGCTCCTTCATAAATAAGCCTTGTAGACCCACTAATCTAATCGATAATGCGGTGTTGCATTTACAGCTTCTGAAGGGGCTTGTCAGTGAGGATTGTTTGGTTTTATTTAAAGGCGTTAAACCTTTTGGTCATCAACGCCTACAGTGGGATTGTTTTATTTTATTAGTTTATTAAATTATCCATATGCCATTACCAACGATCTAATTAGCGTTATTAAAAAATATATATCAATATAAATATTCAAAACAGTTTCTATTATTTTCTTTTAAATACTAAAAAATTAACCTTACTAGCTCATTTATAATTAATTTTATTATTATTTAAAAATTAGCCTTACTAGTCCTTGTATTAGTATATTATAATAAGACAAATATAACCTTACTAGTCCTTTTATTATTAAATAAAAAATAATTTGGTTAGACCTTTCTATGCATGGATAATCATAATTAACCAAATTACTAGTAAAAATTTAACCTTACTAGCCTGTTCATGAATAATTTTATTATTAGTTAAAAAATAACCTTACCAACCCGTTTATTATTAATTTTATTTTTATTGAGGAATTGATCTTGCTATAACTTTTATTGTTTAATTATTAATAGTGGAATATTAACGTTTTTATCCCTATGTAACCTTACTATTAATCGAAAAATAACCTAACTTTTTTATTTCTTTTGGTCATCACTGAAATGTTAAGATAAAGTCTAAAACCCATGTTAACGTAAAATAGTCCTTTAACCATTAATGAAAATTAACCTTGCTAAATTAAATCATGGTATAGAGGTATCATTGAGCCTTTCTTCTTTTTGGATATATTTTTTTTCCATAATTAACCAACAAACATTATTTTAGCAGTTCTTCCTTGAACAGTGTTTTAGATGGGGAATGAAATGTTTGAGGTCTCTCTAAACTTATTCTTGTGTACTTCTATTGTAATAAATGGCAACATAACCTGGAAATAAGGTAACTACTAGTGATGGTAAAAGGGGCTTTTAAAAAATGAGGGATTTTATCGAGCGCTGTAAGGGATATATAAATCATGCATGAAAGGGAAGAGGGATGGTAAGACTGGGACGGGCCCTTTGTACCGGGACACCTCAGCAGGTAGGAAGCAACCTCATTCTGTCCGCTCTAGGATGTTGTTAATTATTGTCTTGGGGCTCCTTTGTACTTCTATTCACCTATATAGCAAGTAAATATACAAAAGAGGTGAGAAACAAAAATTGTGGAAGTATATGGAATACAAAATGACATTATTCCTATGTTATATAAGAACAGCTAACAATATTAAAATTTAATCAAATTGGAAATTAAACGTTTTATACGATATAAAACTGACATTATGTTCATTAAAATATAATAATATTTTA
>NW_027112807.1:785830-798337 GCF_000696795.3 Halyomorpha halys
TAAAAAGAAATATTTATAAAATTAAAAAAGTATATGAATAATATTTGGCGTATATGCATACCTTCTACCAAGACATTACAAACATATGTTACCATGCATGTGATTGTGGATTATTCCCAGAAAATATAGGATCATATTTTCTCCCATTTTCACTACGTCCTTCGTATGAACACTGAGTTCCTCTGATTTATTTTATCATGGTAAAGATGGAATTATTTTCATTAAAGGTTGATTTACAAAATAATTTGTAACAATTATTTTAAAATTTGTTTCAATCTCTAAATCTTTACACGTTTACCCTAAATAATAAATAGTACCTAAATATTAGTTTGGAGGATGCATTTTTTATTATTATTATTATTATTATTTCAACTTTAGTACGACCATTTTCCATTCCACCACGGATTTGAACATATCAGTTACTGCATTTAAAAATAGCATATCAAAATTAATTAAACTTTAAATAAAAGAATGTCTACGAACTGTATTTTTAAAACGAGAAACCAATAACTTTCAAATGTAAGATATTAAAACAAGCCTCTGTTCGGAAAAAAAAATCTAGACAAACTAATAATAAAGCTCATCATCTCAGAGAATATTATGAAATTCTTTAGCTAAAAAACAAAAACCTTTAAAAAACAAACAAAGCTAAATAACATCAATTGATTTAACTCAGAAAAAAAAAGCATTCTGCAACTTAAACTGTAGTTAGTAACTTGTTATAATTAACACATTAACCATCTGCTGTACATACATGAATTTCCCTACTTTTCAAATTCGACCATTATCGAATTACGAATAGTTTTTTACTCCTACTCAAACTCCTCTCCCTCCCGGGACTGAGTTCGGTTCCGACTGTAACAGATAATTATTTATTCTGTCACTTTAGCCGTGATTCGACCCTGTGAGTTCAGGAGCCCTCCTGGAGCACACATAGCCTCTATAAAATAGCGGAAAGCACCTTACACAACCGTTGTTCAAAAAATAATAATTCTTTAAAAAGTACTGAACCCCTGACCCATCATGAGTAATAACAGTACAGTTGTTTTTTATTTCTTAAACCTTAATAATAATCGGTAAGCTATCCCAGTTTCAATTCCGTTTTTATACTAAAATAATGTAATCCTTATTTATAGTTATATATAGTATTATCAGTAGTGCCCAATATACAAATATATACATATATTTTAAATAGGGGAAATGTTACATAAATATTTTTAAAAACGAGTTAATTTTTTAATTTATTTTTTATTTCTTTAATTAAGGTTTTATATAGTATATTATATTTTGTCTCATTATCGCAGTTCTGTTCCATGGTAAAATACATTAATCAAGAAAATAAGGTTTAGTTACTATGCCCCATCTTAATTATAAGAGCTGTTTTAATAATTAATGCTCCTAAGTAAAATTATGTTTATTAAAGTAAGTAATTAATAAATTAACTCTATATCCCTAAGGATTAGTACTCCTAGACGAACGAGTCAAAGTTGAGTAATCTATTCAATAGATTGCTTATTGAAAATTTATAATTAAATTGAAACATTCTATTAATAATATATATGATAGAGAGAGGAAATATATATATTTGTGGATCTTGAGGATATAATAAATAATTTTTCAACTAGTTATTTAAAAAAATTATATATGCATAGTATAATTTAAAATTAAAACATCACTTTACTGACAATTGTCTATTACTGTTTGTTCTACATTATTGTGATAAAACTAATTCAATGCTTGTGCTTGTAAAACGCGTATGTGCTAACTTTTATATATATATATATATATATATATATATATATATATGTGTGTGTGTGTGTGTGTATTTATTTAACTCTAACTAAATTCATAAACCTGTTGGTTGAAAAGACCTTTTAAGAGCTGATCGAAGCATCGTTTAGAAAACGTTGTGCCTCAACTGTCATTTATTCATTTATTCACGTCCAATTGTAGAAGTTAAAAATAAAAAAAAAGTAGACCCCAATCGATTAGTAATTCTTGACGTTTTCAAATACACAAAATAATATACAGTAAAGCAATTTTCGCTTCCAGATAATGATAAAAGATAAGCTTTATTCATTTATTTTATCAAGATCTCTTTTTAGGCATAACATAAAATTAGAGAATATTTTTAAAGATATTCCTAGGATTTACTTAATTCTCTTGGCGGACGCATTTGAAATGGCTGGGCGGTCCTGGGACTTGTAGGGCACTAATACTGGGCAGATTTTAAACTTTGCCAAGACTAATCCTAATTTATGTGGCGATATATTAAGCCTACCCTTATCCTCCGCCAGATATGAAGCTTCTCACCGAGGGTTCTTTCATTTCTTCCCAAGAGATCTATCACATCTACGCACAAATGTAATTTATTAGTTTATTATATGTTTATATGCTTATTTAGTGATATATATGCTTATATAACAAACTATGCGAAGTATTATATGCTTATAGATGTATATGAGGCCAATCGTATACGATGTATCATATATTCATTCATTGAAACCTGTAAATTGCAAATTTTTAATTGATATAATTGGACTATTTTAAGTATTAATGTATTATTGATTTTTTTCTTTTGAAAAAAAGATATGATTTATTCACAGTGTATGGTGCATATCTACTGAAAGCCAGGCATTATTCCCCTTTAGAATGTGCTGGTGATTGAATTGTTATGAGTTATTTGTATGTAAAAGAAATTAATAGTAAAGAAAATTGAAAGAAAAAAAAATCCTCTTTTGAGAAAAGTATATAGTTTATAAGGGATTCTCAAAGGAAACATTTGTGGTTTATTTCACCATAATAACTTATGAATTGATGTAGTAATAGTTATGAAGATGAAGGTCGAGTTGAAGTATGAAAAGAAAATTGGAACTGAGCTCACTCAGATGGTTTATTTTGGCTGATTTTGGATGGTAAGGCAACATGTCTTCTCCCAGCAAATCTCCTATTCTTTTCCTAGCCTGGGAACAGCTTCTTGGATGGTCTACTCAGATATGATGAATTAAAAAATTTCAAAGATGGAAGATGATAGTTTTTTGAATCCCAGAACATGGTTATTTTGCTCTCTGGTCCCTTTTCTCCCCACAGAGGTCGCTGGGGAGGGAAGGTTTCATTATTGGCCGTAATGGGACGCTAGGAATACTTATATTTTGGTGTTTAAAACAAAACACCCAGGGGTCGATTTCATAAATTCTTTAATAAAATCATGCTTAAAATAAATTGTTTCAGAAACTTTAATGGTAGACTTGACTTATCACATCAGCTGATTATTAAAAACTATAGATTTTTACGTCCAATGTACAGTTCCAATAGTTCGAATAAATTCAAAGAAATAATATTTTGATATTATATATATATATGAAATTATAGTGGAAACATATATAACTCTAAATCAATTTTTTTAAAAACAAAAAAAGGGTTTTTACAATAACAGTATTTAAATAGAATGGGCTGAATCCCCCAACGTTTTTTTAGCTGAGGGACACATTTATAGATTACCAGTCAGGCACCTTATTTTCTTTAGTACTTTCATAGCTACTTATTGTAAATAACATATAATAAAGCAGTTTATAAAAATTTTTCTTTTATGTTCTTTTGTGAAGAGAATAATTATTGAATAATACATTAAATATATTTTCAATACCGAAATTTCCTTCATAAGAATATAAGTTTATTGTACTAAAATAAAGTTTTAGTGCAATGCATGCATTGTGTAAGGTTGTAGTAAAGTTTTGGAAATATTGTAATTATCTCATCCTGAAAAATGACCTGTAGAGATTTCAAAAGGTATACATTTTTGGCACCACTAAGCTATTCAGGGAGGATGAAAACAATGATAAAGACAGAAAATATATTTTATTAAAATTCTATAGTATTAATAAATTACTACTTTTGAACAAATTCGTATTTCTAATAAGTTAGTTAAGGAGATATAAATATGAAATAGGTGTTTGAGTGGAACATGTATCCAAAAAGAAATAGTTTGAACATTATTGGTTCATTTTTGGTTTTAGAAAAATCTAAGTCTTTTTTGGCTAAAATATTTCTTTTCAAAACAGTTCCAATAGATCGGTTGTTCCTAAAACAAATAATTATGGCTGTTCTTTCCAATTTGGCTTACCAATTATAGAATATCGAGCTAACATCTGTGGTTAAGATTTAAAAGAGAGACCGGAGTCTAGTGCTTTAGTAATGAAGGTGGAAGTACAAGAACCGTGGTCATTCTTTTACGTTTCACAAAAATACTAGGTCTCTCTGTAAAGTAGTTTCTTGTGGTTCTATTGTAAACGGATCCTAATGAGTAATTATGTAAAACTGTTATATCTAGGATGTTAAAATATAGTTAACCTCCTTATATTTCAAGTGTGCTCATTACAGTTCACATAGGGTCTCGATTTAAGTACTTATGAGGAACAGGCTGTTTGTAGCCGAGGGAACTAGGGCGTTTCCGCGTTTCCAATCCGGCCTAGGGGAAGGGTTGACCTTTAGCGGCCCGACGGAATGAAAATTTGACCTCTCTCTCTCTCTCTGGTTAAAATAGGTTAGTTGCCTATGGATAATGTTCTCTATCCCCCCTCCCTTTCCGTATGGTATAAATGATCGGGTAGGGAGCTATGAAAAAAAAAATAGTTATGAGGAAATAATGTTTCATGGGTGATATAAAGAGGTGTTTATGGTTAATATATCAGAAAATATTTTCATTTACTCATTTTATTTCGTAGATTAAATGTTCCTTATGTAACCGATCTAGCCCGAACCCGATATTATTCCTTCCATAATAAATTCCCTAACCACCCAAACCCACTAGTTTCTAACCTTGCTTCCTTTTTCATTCCTGGCAATCCTCCGAGGCACCTGAAAAGAAGATGGCCTCGTGACCTTATATTGTAAGCTGTTTTTAGAGTTCTACTACTGGGTAGTTTCTCTACATCCTGTATCATATCATTATGTCATTATGATCAAATTTACTTGTTGTATTTTTTTATACAGTTGTAAATATCAATAAATAAATAAAATAAAAAAAAAAAGTTAATATAACAGAAAATATCTTCATTTACTCATTTTATTTCGTAGATTCGAATCCAGGCCAGGAAAATTTTTACTAGTGAAGTATTCTTACTCAGTACCACTTCGAGTCTTACTACCAAAAAGTAATTTTTAAGATATTACTCTATTTTTTTAACTGTCACTACTCCTTACGTATATTTCTTCTAATAAATAATTGATCCAATTAATTTCCCGGGTTACAATAGAAGAATAAAAGTTATGTGGTTGTCAATACTCTTGGAATGTTGAGTGTGAGAGTTGGGGATGGCGTGGCCTATTTGAAAGGGACCGACCGGCCGGTGGAGGGCTCTTCAAACCATTGTGAAGGCTACTCCAATGTCCCTTCCATCCTATGTCTATCTGTTAGAGTTATTGTCACTATTTTGTACTTCAATTTTTTTTTATATATATCTAAATAGTTGTTATTGTAAAAAAAATTTTAAATATTGTTTTAACTAATGAAATTAAAATGAAATTTATAGAATATGAACATTATATCTTGAAGTTGGGCTTAATGTAATAATAATAAATTGAGAAGTTTTTCTTGATAATATGAAAGACAAAATTGACTATAAAGATAAAACTAAATGTTGTTTATAAAATTGATTGCCATAATTGTGAAGGTTTGTACATTGGGGAAACATCTAAAAAATTAATAACAAGAATTGATCAACATAAGATTAATTTTAAAAATATAAAAAACATCAATACTACAGCACTGGCACAACATAGTTTTAAATATAAACATCAATTTTATTTTAATTATTCAGAAATATTAGGTATAGTTAAGCATAGTATGAACAAAAAAAATAATAGAAGCAGTACATATAACTAAAAAGATAGACAAAGCAATTTATTTTAAAACAGATACTAAGACTTTATGTACACATTATATAGACATTATAAATAAATTAACAATTTAGGTTTGTATAATAGTTATAGAATTTAGATTTATTTAATTTTTGTTGATTTTATTATATAAAAATTGTTTTTTAATAAATTGTTTTAAACTGTTGTTAGATTGTTCATCTTTGTAGTAATAGAGATAGGAGATTATTGTTATAGTTCTATCTAGTTGTTATCATAGTTAAAGGTTACCTTCAGGAAGGTAATTATTCCCCTTGATTTAAAATGTGTAGCAGTTGATTATTAGAATAGTTTCAATTATTGACAATAATAGCTTGATATATTATATAAAAAAGTTAATCAGGGAAATAGTTTTATGAATAATGTGATATAGGGTTAATGTTGTAAACATATGTTAAATTTGCGAATTTGTTTTCTAATAACCTGAAGAGGCGGGATAACTCCGAAAAGTTGTTGTCTGTGTAATAAACTAATATATTTAAATAAGGAAGAATGTTGATCAATCACCAATTTCATAAAAATATTATTTTATTGAGCAGTATTGTAAATGTTAACTTATTGTGTTTGTTTATTTGAAATTTGAGAGATGATAAATAAAAAGTGCATCACATAACTTTCACTTACTGATCTTACGTCCATACGTTGACTGGTGGACTTGTGTTGAAGTTAACGCTATTTTTTGTGATTTTCAAAAAAAGGAAAAAAAAATTAAGAATTGCGGCAAAAATTTGTATTTTGGGCTAGTCAAGTCGGGAACAAAGATAAGAAATTTTGTTCTGGCATAGAATACAACAGTTTAATAAAAAATAATGGAGTAGTAATACAATCGGAAATGATCGGGCGATCTTTTACTTTATTTTTTTATTTACTATTTTTTCCTCTAGTTATTCATAAAATTCTTAAATATTCTGTATTTATACATTTTTTATTATTGCTACCTATGAGAAATTTATTTATTTTTTTAATAAAAAGGAAATTACAGGTACTTAAGAGGATTATTTTTTTATTAAGCATTTTAGTCCTGTTCGTCTATCTATGGGGATAAAACTTATTTGGTGTTAAAGATCAATCGATTTCTCATTGGATCACTTATTCAAAATCGTTTGGGCCGTTTTGAGGCAAATCGAAAAATGATTCTATAAAGTGATTTATTGAAAAAGTCGATTTATTGAAAAAGTTGTAGACCACATACGCACACGCGTGCCCACACACACTATTTCGCGAAACGGTTACTTTGATTCAGTAGGACTTATAAAGTGTATTTGCTTCGAAACTCGAATTCAAAATTCTGAACGATCACATTACTTTCCCTTCCTTGCATAGTGATAAAAACACTGTTCAGTTTATTCAGATAGTCGAGAATTTCAAATCAATCAGAATTTTAGTTTAAAATTAATGGCTTAAAATGATTTATAGCTTTTTATTTCTTTTTGTTTTTTTATATCAGATACATTTTTTACAGTTCGGCAAACATTTATTCCTGATTAAAAATTTATTCGGATGAATTTTCTACAGACTAATTTCCAACTCTGTCCTAAAGGTACTAAAATAATGATACTCACAGGGCAAATGAAAATTTTTTTGTAGACAATAAAAAATTTATAAGATTGTGAGACCTAAGTTTGAAAATTACTTAAACCAAATTAAACTGGTAAATAAATCTCTAAAATTAAATTAGTAAGTTACAATTGTTAATGGAGTAAAAATAAAAAAAGATTAAATGGAATAAATTAACATTATGAACAATTATAGCTCCATTAAATATACGTGTTTAATTTTATTCACTAAGCTATGCTTAGCCTAAATATCCAATTGAAAATATTAAAATTAATTGATATAAATTTTTTTTTCAAGAATTCTGAATTACATTGATTTAGAGATTAATTGGATTATCTTGATAATAAATCCCATTTTTTATATTTTATCTCCTTTGAATCATATATATAATTATTCTGAAACTCTGAAACTAATGCAGTGAATTGTTCCAGTGCTGTAAATAGAATTCCTCTCATTTAAGCAGTATAATTTACTTTAATGAAACTAATGCAGGCTGGATACTTTCAAGATATCACCTAAAATGCCGTTGATGTATCAAATAGTTGAGCTAATTAATATTGTTGAACAAAGTTGAATTTGCTAACACAGAGTTCTAATTAATTTGTTGTTTTGCTCCCTCTACTATAATATATAAATTTAGTTTACTAATAATTTGTATTGTACATATAAATAGTACATAAATTTATGTGAAAAGACCAAATGAATTAATTACATTATTCTTAAATTTAGGTTTTTTGGTAATTAAGTTGAATCAAACTGTATAACTTAATGAACCAGCTTTGTCACAAAAAGTGCTGAAAAAGACTAAGGAAGAGTAACTGTAATCTATTAATGTATTTATTATTCATTAGCTGGTAATCACAATTAGTATTTATTGAGTGCATCCTAATCACATGAACAGATTGTTTCAGTCTAATAATATTTAACATATTAATTAATTTGAAATATAATTAATAAATTAATTAATTTTCAGAAGTTATCTTGAAGAAAAGTTTTGTTTTTAAGCATTTATCTGTACCGTAAAGTTAGTATATAATTTTGTAATAACTTTATAAAATGTGTTAATGCTACAGAAAGACATTTTCAAAAGAATAAAGAAATTAAAAAACCATGGTTCCAAGGAATAAGTTATGTAAAACATTACATCATAGAATCAAAAGAAGTTGCACACCGACGAATCTAAGAAAAAACATTCTTATACATACTACTGAATCAAAAACGTTCTTTGGCAATGAAACCAAACAATAATAATCAATATGAGGTGTTCGGTTGTAAAACATAGTAACTTCAAAAATGAAATTTTACCACAACTTTCAAATAGACTGCCACTTGCCACTTTGTAGACTTGATTTCTTACATTTTTTTTTTCGACTTTCTGAAAATCAGCTCCAACAATCTAGATTAAATTCGGTATCAATATCAGCCAAATCTTATCACCGTTGAAATATTTTACGGGACTTAAATGCCAAATAAAAAAAAAAAATCTTCCTTTAATGTACTTTAAATTTTATTCATTGGAAAAACTTAAACATTTGTTATAATAAAAAATGTATAAATATAAACTATGAAAGAATTTGATAATTAACTAAAGGAAAAAACATGGGAAAATAGACTGGAAAATCGGAGAGAATCAAGGATGTACGATTTCTCCCGGTCGCAATCATGACAAAATATTAACTGTTATGTATAGGCAAGAAATAAGTTGATATTTGTTATTCACACCTCGATAATCCCTAAAATGCGATTTTTTATTACAACTGGAAGATAAATATTTAATCTTTGAAATTTTGGTCTCCCAGGGTGGTAAGTGAAAGTTATGATCACTAAAGATTTTTTCATTAAACATAATTCCAACAAATAGTAAAAACCAAATGAAAAATGACAAAAAAGATTTGTCTGCCTACTTATTTATTTTTCAGAATTGACCAATTTGATAAAATGCCTTAACCTTGAAAACTGGAATTTTACCCTTTTTTTTATATATATATAACCTCAACGATCTTGACTTGTGTGAGGTATATTGACCACTGTTCTCAGAAATTGTAGGAGGAACATTCCACCACATACTCTTGAAATGAAATCCAAAGAGCTTTCCAAAGATAGGTAGAAAGGGAGAGAACTCCGCCGAAGTAGCATCTACCTTTATAAGAGAGAGGAGTCGAATTGTTAGAATTTCCAAGAGGCGGCTGACGGAGAGCGGTGTAAACTTAGGCCTCGGTCTAAGGAAATAGTTGTGAGGATGGGGGGGAGAAGGGGGGATAGGCCCCTTGAAAAGTTGCTAAATAAAGGGACCGCTCTCCTTTATGGCCCCCCTAATAAGATTATGCCTGCCGGAATAGGTCCCCATTCAGCCCCTCAATACCCTTCATATTCCTATTCCTCTCTTCCACAATGATGTCTTCTCCAATATACATTTCAATACCCGCCATAAGGCCAATCATCCTCGCCCTTTATTTCAAATATTGACTATTCATAACAATCCTCTTATCTATTTCATGCACATATTCAATTTTAGAACATCACTTCCTGTTATAACGTCAGTCGGAATTGAAGACAGTAAAAATTTCAATAGCTAAAATAAAAATATTGAAATGTACAATAAATATATAATATTTAAATAATAATTTTAAATCAATTTAAAAAATCTAGTTTAGTGCTCTCTCTCAGCCTCCATTGGCATTCAGCCAGTTACGCGGTTGAGAAGAAAGCGTAGTAGTTTCTGAGTCCAGCTTTTTTTGCTGTCAGGCTGAATGTAACTATAGTTTGTAAAAATGAATGTGCCTAAGATGTTATTTTACTATAATTTTAATTTTGTTTCATTTTTTTTTCTATTTGATCTGGTATCATTTTATTTATTTATATCCATAAATATAGTATGAATATGCTCATTTATGTCTATTACTAATGTCTAAATGTATGTTGCAGAATGAGCATGAAGGTACAAATATTTATTAATTCTTTATTAAATACCTTAAGAGATATGTAACAATCATTTTGATCCTTTTTGAAAAAATAATCATAAAAATATTATTTTATTTAGTTATTTTTAGTGTACCGCTTTAAAGTAGTTTTGTTTATTTTTCAAGTATCAATTTTTATTAATTTTCTGATGAATGTAGGCTAATGACAAAAAAAAAATATATATATATAACGATTATATTAATCACAATTGATTAGCTCTTGATAATTAAAGAGTTTCACCCTCTATCTCTGAAACTTTCCGTTGAATTCTAATTAAAATAACATTGAACCACTTTAAAGGTGTACCATTTTCTAATTTAAATAAGAAGTATAGAAATTGGTTCAGAACTGGTATGCAAACAGAAGTATGCAAACATTACTTTTTAACTTACTTTAAAAAAGAAGAATATTATTAATCCATATAATTTTTACTTTCACTTACCTACGTGTGCAATATATAGTAAGTTATTGCGTAAATAATATGTAGTTAAATATATATATTGCAATCGTGAAAAGTTTCAAATTCCAGTTTTCGACTGAAATTGATTTTTTGAAGGTCTTCTCTGAGTGTAAATAATCTAGTCTCAAGAAATTTCCTGTTTGTGAATGTGGTCAGCATAGCTCAAAAACAAAACGTTGTACGAAATTGAAATTATATATTTATGACAGTAATATATCCGGGGTATGATAGCATTCGAGTTTTAAATTTTTTTTCGATTTTCTTAAAAACGGCTCTAACGATTTTGATTAAACTCATTACATTAATGAACATTTAAATTATCTTTAATATCAGCTAGGTCTTATCCTCGAAATAGTTTAACAGGGCATAAATGCGGATTTATTAAAAATCTTCCTCTTAAATACTTTTAATTTCGTTTATTTGAAATAATTAACTCTGTCATATTTTTCTTGTAGTAAAAAATGAACAAATACAAATTATTGGAGGCTTTGATAATTAACTTAAGGAGATAAGAGGAAAAATATTTTTTTAGTTTCATAACACTTATGTGGAAATAAGATTTGTAATATAGAAGTGTTATATATCGTTGCAAAGCCAAAAATTTTAGAAATAATATTTAACATAGAATGCCATAGAAAGTAACGAAAAATGAAGAAAATCGCTGAAAAGAACTGGTAATAAATGAAAGGTCTATTTTGACACAGTTTACGTATTTACATTTATACTTACACACAGTTTTAGCGCAGTTTTGCTACTTGGCAACGTTTGTTGGCACCATAGTTATCGAAAAATGATTTTTTAAAATTTCGCTTGACCCGTACATGGGCATTTTAGTTGACAATATGATTAAATCCACAAAATTATCTTATATATTATATAACTAGTTTAATATATAATCAGCTAAGTACTGGCTGGGTAATAACTAAATATATTTCCGGTTAAAATTATTTCAATATTATAAAATACAAGTAAACAAGTTAATTAAAAATCATAGCTATACAAAAGCGAAACAAATTTTATAACTATGTTAGGAATGATAAATGTGTTTGTACATAACCCAGAAATTCTGCGCGAAAATAAACGTAACAAAGAATTCTGCAGTAGTGACTCACTTATAAAAAAGTTTACAGAATGATTAAATCCACAAAATCATTCTTTACATTTTCAATATTGATTCTATAACATTTTAGCATTGAATAAATGGTTAAGAGTAGAATGTACATGTTCGCGCACGTAAACATTTTATTTCTTTAGTCTCTTATACTGTGTTGATACGGATAGATTCACAAGATATACGGCTATAGTTGCTTTTCCTAAGAAGGGGAAGTCGGCAATCATTCTGGATTCCACTGTGAGATATGAAAATAACGACCTTGACCAGGCAAATAAGTAGTAGGGAGGAAAGGCCGATTCTGGGACAGTAAATGAGCCTTTTTGGACTTTGGACCCTCGAACCAGCCTTAACCACTTGGACTTTGGTCCCTAGCCTCGAACCGGCCTTAACCACTGGTCAATGAGTCATTTTGGACTTTGGACCCTAGCCTCGAACCTACCTTAACCACTAGTCACGTGATCTATGGGGGGGGGAATTAAAATTTTCACATCGATCTACC